>NC_028644.1:34805094-34805701 GCF_001406875.1 Solanum pennellii
ACCAGGATGTATAGAATATCCGGAACTATGAGCCTCTGTAAGAATAGCGTGGATCAAATCATCTACACGGGGCACACATACCCTTCCCTTGATTTTCAAAACACCTTCCTCATCCATTATTGCTTCTTTAGCCTCTCCTCGCAACACCATATCCCGAATTCGGCTTAGTTTCTCATCATCAAACTGTTTTCCCTTGATCTTGTCAAGAAAAGAAGATCTCGCCTCCACACTGGCCAAAAATCCCCCCTTCTCATTTACTTCTAACCTCATAAAGTTATTAGCCAGAGTCTGAACCTCTCTAGCCAATGGGCGCCTAGAAGCTTGCAAGTGAGCTAGACTTCCCATGCTTCCTGCCTTTCTACTTAAAGCATCTGCCACCACATTAGCTTTTCCCGGATGATACAGGATAGTGATATCGTAGTCCTTCAGTACTTCCATCCATCTCCTCTCTCTCAAATTCAAATCTTTCTGAGTAAAGACATAATGTAGGCTACGATGATCCGTATAGACTTCACACTTAACTCCATATAGGTAATGCCTCCATTGCTTTAATGCAAACACCACTGCAGCCAATTCCAAATCATGGGTCGGATAGTTACGTTCATGC
>NC_028644.1:34806532-34858631 GCF_001406875.1 Solanum pennellii
TAAGGAGATGATACGAATTGGAGCGGAAGTGTAGTCACCCTCCCACACTAACGGATCTGTCCCAGGCTTGGCCAACGTTACAGTTTTTGCATTACAATCTAAGATTGCAAAGTTCGGAGAAAGCCAAGTCATACCCAGAATTACATCGAAATCAACCATTTCAAGGATAACCAAGTCTACATGAGTATTGCTCCCCACAAAAGTCACCGGACAAGACCTATACACCTTCTCAACTACCACAGACTCACCCACCGGAGTAGAAACACGAATAGGCATGTCAAGCAATTCACAATGTAAATTAAGACCGGTAGCAAATGAGGAAGATACATATGAAAATGTAAAGCCAGGATCAAATAATACAGAAGCCATGCAATCACAAACCAAAAGATTACCTGTGATAACAACATCTGATGTCTCCGCTTCAGACCGCCCAGGGAAAGCGTAACAATGGGCCCTATCACCTGTCTGCCCGTTGCCCCTACTATGTTGTGCTGCAGTAGTTCCCATTTGTTCGTCAACACGACCTTTTTGGTGACCACCATTACCTCGGCCACCACGCCCTCCAGAATAACGGCCTCTTCCATGACCACCTCTACCTCTGACTGTTGGGGGTTTGTAACCTTGTTTTGGACAAAACCTCCTAATGTGTCCGATCTCTCCACATCCATAACACTCTCTGGACTCAAGCATAGGTCTCTGTGAGAACGACGAGGTCTGGGGATGACCTCCAGACTCAGAGAAGTGTTGACCGGTCTGCGGTGGACCCCCAACTACGGTCTGCAGTGAAGATTGAATAGGTCCGGCTGGGTAACCTCCCGAACCCTGCCCTCTGGAGTAAGAACCATTAAACTCACCTCCCTTACGAAACCTTTTAGATGTCGATGCAATGGTGAAGTCGTCTGGCTTCACTCCCTCTACTTCTATCACGAAGTCTACCACTTCCTTAAAGGTTTTCGCTGTAGCCGCTACCTGTAAGGCTGAAATCCGCAGATCTGACCTCAACCCTTTCACAAAACGGCGAATCCGCTCTTTTGAACTGAATCAAAGCTGGGTGGCATACCTAGATAATGCACGAAACTTAACCTCATACGTAGTGACCGTCATTCTGCCTTGCTCTAGGCTCAAGAACTCATCTCTCCTCCTATCCGTAAAGGTCTGGGGGATATACTTCTCCATAAATAAGCTAGAGAATGACGCCCAAGTCATAGGTGGTGCCTGTGCGGGTTGACACTCGACATGTGCCCGCCACCACATTTTGGCGTTTCCCTGAAACTGATAGGTTACAAACTCAACGCCAAATCGTTCCACTATGCCCATTTTATGTAGTAACTCATGACAATCAACCAGAAAATCGTAGGCATCCTCAGATTCAGCACCCTTGAAGACTGGAGGTTTCAATTTCAAGAACTTACAGAAAAGTTCATGCTGATCGCTTATCATTATAGGCCCTGTAGTCAAACGAGGAAACGTGCCTATTTCAAATGGAGCATCCATGCGGGGAGCCACAGCGGTTGCCTGTTGTACTTCCGGAACCTGAGGTGCTGGTGCAGGAAACACTGGAGGTGTCTGGCCTTGATTAGATAACCCACTAAGATAAGCAAGAACCTGATTAATCATCTCTGGGGTGGGTTGGGGTGGTAGTTCCTCATTCTGCACTTGCTCAGTTTCCCCTTCCTCACCCTCTCTTACCACTTCCTCAGTCGGTGGAGGAGTCACCGCCCTAGTACTAGATGGGACGGGTGCTTGTCCTCTTCCTCTAGAGGACGTCCTCCCATGACCTCTACCACGGCCTCTTTCCACTGCTCCTCCTCGAGCTACAACCCCAGTGGCTGGCTCGGACGCACCCTGTCCCGTCGGTGCTGGTATTGACGTAGTCGTTGCTCTAGTTCTAACCATCTGCGAAATAGAGTGAAGATGGTCAGATACCAATTTGTATCACCTAGATACCAATTGGATCCAAGTAATAGCACAAAAGAAAGAAAGAAGAATGGAATTTTCCTTAAGTCCTATAGCCTCTCGAAGAAACGTAAGGGCGTCCCCCTACCGTTCCTCAAGACTCTACTAGACTCGTTCTTGTGTGATGAGACCAACGAACCTAATGCTTTGATACCAAGTTTGTCACGACCCAAAACGGGTCGCGAGTGGCACCCACACTTAACCTACTATGCGAGCGAACCAACAAATCTAAACCTCAACATTTCAACCATAAATAACAAAATATAATGCGGAAGACTTTAACTCAATAATGAAAATCGATTAAATAACTTATAAACACTCAATACTATTTATTCCCAAAACCTGGAAGTCATCTCCACAAGAACATCTATCCTCAAATTACTAATCTAAGAGTATCTAAGAAGCTAAAATAAGTAAAAAGCTAGTCTATGCCGGAATCTCAAGGCATCAAGACATGAAGAGGAAGATCCAGTCCAAGCTAGAAGCAATAGCTCACCCTGAAATCTGGCTTGATGAAGACTGGCTAGAGTTGCGGCTGAGTTGAAGACGATGGCACGTTTGCTGCACTCCACAAATGACAAAGAAAGAAACATACAAGTAGGGGTCAGTACAAAACACAAGTACTGAGTAGGTATCATCGGCCAACTCAAAATAGAAAACAGTATATATCAGATAATATCATAAATCAACTACAATACTCAACGTGTAGCAACAACAAGTTCTATAATCATTAATAAGCACCGCCAAGTTCACACATGAGGACTCAAGCCTCAATACCATACTCATTTGGGAATTAGGTTCATTAGATTGAGTATATTAACATCTTTCAAGATTCATTATCTTTATTTCTCTCGTGTCGGTACGTGACACTCCGCTCCATATACTATCCTGGTGTCGGAACGTGACCTCCGATCCCCTAATTCTACGTGTCGGTTCGTGACACCCGATCCCCTAATTCTACGTGTCGGTTCGTGACATCCGATCCCCTAATTCTACGTGTCGGTTCGTGACACCCGATCCCCTAATTCTACGTGTCGGTTCGTGACCCCCGATCCCCTAATTCTACGTGTCGGTTCGTGACATCCGATCCCCTAATTCTACGTGTCGGTTCGTGACACCCGATCCCCTAATTCTACGTGTCGGTTCGTGACCCCCGATCCCCTAATTCTACGTGTCGGTTCGTGACATCCGATCCCCTAATTCTACGTGTCGGTTCGTGACACCCGATCCCCTAATTCTACGTGTCGGTTCGTGACATCCGATCCCCTAATTCTACGTGTCGGTTCGTGACATCCGATCCCCTAATTCTACGTGTCGGTTCGTGACACCCGATCCCCTAATTCTACGTGTCGGTTCGTGACACCCGATCCCCTAATTCTACGTGTCGGTTCGTGACACCCGGTCCCCCTAATACTACGTGTCGGTTCGTGACACCCGGTCCCCCTAATACTACGTGTCGGTTCGTGACACCCGCTCCCCTAATCTCATTCTATTAATTCATCAATCCTTCTTTTATACCAAGGCATCATCAATCCCATTACTTTAGTTCATCAAGCCTTCTTTTATACCAAGGCATCATCAATCTCATTACTTTAGTTCATCAAGCCTTCTTTTATACCAAGGCATCATCAATCTCATTACTTTAGTTCATCAAGCCTTCTTTTATACCAAGGCATCATCAATCTCATTACTTTAGTTCATCAAGCCTTCTTTTATACCAAGGCATCATCAATCTCATTACTTTAGTTCATCAAGCCTTCTTTTATACCAAGGCATCATCAATCTCATTACTTTAGTTCATCAAGCCTTCTTTTATACCAAGGCATCATCAATCTCATTACTTTAGTTCATCAAGCCTTCTTTTATACCAAGGCATCATCAATCTCATTACTTTAGTTCATCAAGCCTTCTTTTATACCAAGGCATCATCAATCTCATTACTTTAGTTCATCAAGCCTTCTTTTATACCAAGGCATCATCAATCTCATTACTTTAGTTCATCAAGCCTTCTTTTATACCAAGGCATCATCAATCTCATTACTTTAGTTCATCAAGCCTTCTTTTATACCAAGGCATCATCAATCTCATTACTTTAGTTCATCAAGCCTTCTTTTATACCAAGGCATCATCAATCTCATTACTTTAGTTCATCAAGCCTTCTTTTATACCAAGGCATCATCATTAACAAGGGGTTTTCAAGATTTGGGATTCAATAGCTTCATCATGCTTATTTCATCACAATTATATAATCACATTCATGCAAGCATACAATTAAGCATATAGAAGACTTTACAATACAACCCAACACATATCATTCGCTATTAAGAGTTTACTACGAATAGTATAAAAACCATAACCTACCTCCACCGAAGAATTTTGATCAAGCAAGCAAATTCCCCAAAGCTTTGTTTCCTCTTCGTTTCTCCCCTTTTTTCGTTCGATTCTCTCTCTCTTTGTTCTTTCTTTTTTTCTTATTCAAACCCTCTTTCTTTTACCCTAATTAGCATATAATTAAGTATAAAAGATGGTAAAATACCCCACTATTTGTTTCAAGGTTATCTCTTTTAACCCCCAAGTAATTGAATTATTAACATTAAACCACTAACTTTATAATTATAAGCATGAAAAGTCCAAAACGCCCCTTTAAAAACTTTAGCAGAATTCCGACCCGAGTGAGCTGACGGAGACTGTGACGGTCCGTCCTGCACGTTCGTCACAAAGTTCAGAGACTAAATTTCTGTGGAAGATGTGTGACGGTCCGTCGTGCCCACGACGGTCCGTCCTGCCATTCCGTTACGAAGTTCAGAGAGTCGATTTCAGTACCCAAATTTCAGAATTATAAGTGTTTTGGAACGAGACCCCCACGACGGTCCGTCGTTCCCATGACGATCCGTCGTGGGATCCGTCGACTCAGCCAGTTTTTCCGTAAATAAAATCTGCTGCTCAAAACGACTAAACAGGTCGTTACACATTACAATATCCTTATCTTTTCCTTATGTACCTGATCAAGCCTAAAACTAACAGTTCTTTATATCTTGGTTGATGTTGGAGTCTTTTTTGAAAAATGAGTTTCCTAATACTATCGTTCTGATATCTATGTTTTTATTGTATTCTTGCAAAATGAGAAAATGTATTTTAGTTCTTAGTATTCACTCATGTTAATGTGAATTTAAGGTACGTTTTTTTTCTTCATGAGGAAAATAGTCAGAATGCCTAAATGTTTCATGAGTTAACTTATTGAGCGTACCTAATGTGTTATTGAGAAGTTTCATGTTGAGACTTTATGACACGATTAATCTAATTGAAAATGTAACATGTTTGTGATTTAACGATGAAAACGCATAATGTTAGAAGTGATGTTTAAATGAGAATGATTTAACTTGGAGTAGTTAGTTCCTCCAATAGCATGAGAAATGGTAAAGAAAGATGCATAAGGAGTTGGTAGATGTAGTTTTACTTACTTGGATTTCATGATGTTTTTTCTAGCCTTTTTGTTGTGGAGTGATGTTCATCCTAACTATGCGTATATTTTATGATATTATATTCATGAGTGTGAGCTTGTTGCTTTGGTTTTTATCCCTTTAAGTGCGAAGTGTCATTCAAGGACGAATGTACTTATGTAGGGGAGAATCTAATTACCCTAAAACTGAACTAGGTTGAACTAGAGATTCACTTGTTTTTGCAGGTCCGTTAACTAGCTAGTTTAATGTTTAAACGATTTTTTATGTCAGTCCGGTTTAGTGTGAGGTCAAATGTCAAGGAACGACAAAGACTTCCGAAAAGTAGTCTTTTACTTGTAGGCGTGTTCTAGTATGTTGTGCATATCTTTATTTGTTGTTTGGAGTCATAAATCAGTGGAGGTGACTCGTAGGTGTACATAAACATGATTTGGGTCAATACATTCCTATACGACTCCTCAAAGACCAACCAAAGTGTCCTTGAAGAGGACCCAAGACTTGTCCAAGGGGCTACCAAGGTAGCCTGAGGGCAACCCATATTGTGAGACTAGGGTGCGTCGCACAGCTTGTACTTCAAAGGCAAAAAGTGTCCTTGATGCGGACTTGTGAATAATCTTACTATCTTAAAATAATTTCGAAAATCATGATATGGAGTTGCCTCCACGACACGCAGCGACTGCCTACTTTTAGTTGCATTGTTTTAAAGTCACATTGGACTTCATTAAAAGGGACCAAATTAAGTAGGGGAGGTTTGGGTATTTGGGTGTGTATTATATTTTTATTTTACGTCATTATACCCTCATTACCCTATCAAAAAACCGAAATCCTCAATTAGAAATCAAAAATTTAAAATCTCTTAAATTGCTTCGCTCCCAAAATTCCCTCAAACCTCCATGAATGGTCAAGGTCTTGATGCTTTCATGGAGGGATGGTTTCAACTCAGTTCTTCACAATATAATTGGGTTCTTGATCAATAAGGTATGGGAGTTCTTTATCTATGTAATGCTATAACCTTAGCGCCATTTTCAAAGTGATTTCAAAGATTTCAATGTTTGAAAAAGTCTAATTTTCTCTCAATGCCATGTAATCTTGCATGAAACGTTTTCAAATGATTAGATATGATAAAAATGTTGTTAAATTAATGTTTTCCAATGAAAATCTCCATGAAACTTAGATCTTCTCAAATCTCTAAATTTTTCTATGAAGTTGGTATATTTCTTATGATCTAATTATGATAGAATTGATTTTAGATTATGTTATAGTATTAATTTATGTGGTTCATTATGCTATTATATTAATGGTGACCTTTGCAACTGGAAGAAGGTAAGTTGACCTACTTCCTTTAGTTAATGTAGAATTGATATAGAATTTTTTAAGACCATACAATGAAGTAAGGTTAAATAGAGCCTTTCATGTTTTTTATGAGTCAATAACTCATGTATATTATGTGTCACCACTTCTAGAAGTTCGTGTGATTATTTTTGAGGTTAAACGTAAAGCGACGACTAAGACGTTTGGAAGCTAGATTATGTGTGTAATAGTGTTCCTTTGTATATTTTATGTGTTTTGGTATGTCGTTTGGAGTCTAAAATCATATGGAGGGGTTCCCCAATATGTATATGGAAATGTTGAGGATCGAAATGTCAAGGTACGACTCCTCAAGAACAATCTGAAGGGTCCTTCCGGAGGACCCAAGTGTTGGCCAAAAGTTGTCCAAACAACCCAAACTATGTGCATGATTGACACCTAGTAGATTGACCTACGTCCCATCGATTGGGGGCATGGCTCCACACATACTTGTCGGATATTAGACCCCAAATGAGCTATTTCTGCAGTCACAAATGATGGAGCACCAGGAGCATGCATTAAGGATATGACTGCCCATCGTTTGAAACCATTATTGTGGACCTACAATTTTGGAGGGTTTCAGCCAAGTGAGGTGCGAATTTCCCAATTCAACCCACGTCACAATAAATTCATGGACGTTTTTTTAAAGTCTTTTTAGGTATTTTATATATATTTAAGAAATGAAATATCCATTTGACTTCATACTCCAAACAAAAACCTTTCCCTCCCAAAAATCTCTCAGCTTCAAGATTGAAGAAGAAGAGAAAAAGGAGGCAACATGTGGGATTACTTTCCCCAAGGTTTCAAGATTAGATTGAGGCTTTGATATTACGTATGTAAAGCTCTTTCATCTATGGAGTCCATCTATTTTCCCTTAATTGTGATCCAAAATACCCCAATCTAGTTTGGGTTGTGATTGCATTGTGGGTATCTCATATTTGTGATCCCAATAAAGTGGGTGACATTAAATTATGTATATATGATTAATGTATGATGTTTTAATGAGGTTTCCTTGATGAATTACAGTATTTGATGTTTAAAGTGATCATGGTTATTTAGTGGTCCATTAAAGAAAATATTTTGGGTTCTAGATTGATCCTTTTAATTCAGTTGTCCTTAATACTAATTGATCATAGTGGGATCATCAAGATATGAATTGAACTAGACCTTATTGATTAGGATTGATGTTGAATTTTTATTTTTGAATAGAACATTAAAGATGAATTTTTATACTAGATTAACCTTTAATGAAGAATATGTGAGGAATCTTACTACTTGATAACCATATAATTTACATGGAAATGCAGATAGAATGAAGTACTGTATTATGAATCTTAGGCTGTTGTGTTTTCTATAGATTTAGGGATTGAAGGAATGAGAGTGATATAATTACTTGATCATGCATATATTGTCAAGGACATCCCTCCATGAGAGAAATGTGTTGAGCAAGCCTTAACAAGTAAAAATCGGAGAATATGCTTGATTCCAATTGGATATGCCAATGAGAAAGAGTGTCACACAAGGGTCGGCGCTAGAAGTATGAAGGAGATCCATACCTAGTAGTTGTGATGACTATCAAATTTTAAAGGGGAACTCGTAAGTAGTAGAGTGTGGATTCTCCATAATTTAACTCTCATAAGGTGGGAGTCCTTCACGTAGTAAATTCAAGGTTTCCTAGTAGGGATCTCCATATTGCATGAACTAATACATGCTTGAGAATCTTATCGTAGTGTTCAAAGAATAATGAAATAAGACTTACTTAATGAAGTAACTCGTATTGTTCAAGATGTGTGGATGAACACAGACATACCTAAGTTGTACCTCAAAGCGTTTATCATTACAGATGGATTAATACATACTATACGAATTATCTCATAGTATACATGTGAATAAGGAACTTAGACATACTCAAATAAGTATCTCTTAAAGTTCAAACTAATCATGAACTAAGATGTGATTTAGATATAGAACCTCAAAGATTTCTAATGTTAAAGAGAGGAACTATATTCACATGTAAGAAGTAATGGTAAATATGACTTAAGTTTATACTTTGCACGAGTAGTAATATGGGATTCTATGAGAGAATTGCACAAAGTAGTACTTAGTGTCACTAGAGAGGAGGCTTGCGATAGGATTGGACGAGAGTTGCCTTTCCTAGTATAGTTGATTAGGTATGAGAGATTTTTTGTTAAATGAATTGAGTTGATAGTAAGGCTAAACAAAGGGTAAATATGATTAATATGACTTAAAGATATGCTTAGTGTGTCAGGTAAAATAGTATGTCTCATATGCATTGTACAACGGTGCCTTGAGGTGATCAAAGGGTATAATACTCTTATCTATGAAGAACTAAGGTCTTAATTTAGAAATTGGATTATGACAAAGAAAGACAGAAGAGATGTACTTAGCTAGGTAGTAGAATAGTATGCTACCTTGGACTTGCACAAGTATACTTGGAGGTGGCTTTTGATTTTCTTCACTTGAGTAAGGAGGAGAAATAAGTAGAAGTATCAACTTAAGTATGCTTTATGATTAATTACTATGATTATTATATTAATATAATATTTATGCTATTATCTCTTATAGTATGTCTACTATTGACTAACCTCTTTGAGATATCTTATGTTTTGTACGCTAGACTTCATACTTGGTAAATTATGTAATAACACATATTTGCCTACATTCTAATCCAATGTAGGGTGTTGATGAGATTGAGTTGCTCTAAAGGATATAGTTTTCAAGGCTTTTAATAATTGAAGATTAGTATGTCCTCATTGCACACGAGGACAACACACTTATATTTCGCTTGTGTCATTTATTATGTTTTGTTATTCATATATTACGTAGATGTTTTTTAGAATTATGTAGAAGGACTTTCATTGTTCTGATGTTTTTTCATAATATGTTAAAAGAATTTTTTTAATTCCCTCCATTTTCACATGATGTTGTGTACAAGACCCCTGTGAGGTCAAGTATGGCATGTTATTTCTAGGGGGTGCTCCCCGGTCATTACAAATGTTGTAACAGAGCATAAAGTTATGAAATGGTCTTAGGATTTCTCAAAACCATGTCTAGTAGAATCTTATTCATCTGTGTGAGTCGCGACAAATCGATGAGTAGGAGGCTATGGGATTCTTAGGAAAGTTTCCCTTATTCATTCTATTAGTTGTGCCATAGAGTTTGGATTTTGTAGGGATTTTTCTAAGTTGCCTACGATGTTGTCTAGGTTATGGCTAACACATAATGCTTTAAGGGAAGGATATGTAAATGGGGATAAAGAGATTCCTCCCCAAGTGCAAGATCATATTTCTCCCCAAGGATAACAATTTCCTCCTCAAGTACCTAATGAACATCCAATGTGGAATGTCACACTAAAGGAGTTTTGGACATGTATGAACTTTTTTTGCGCAAGCCTTGACTGCCCAAGATAATAGGTAGGTCGTGTCTCTAGAAAAACCTATTGGAGGAATGAGTTCTTATAAGATTGGGAAATTCTTCAGAATAATCCCTCCAAAATTTAGTGCTCCAAGGTGGAGAAGAATCCAAATGGGTTCATAGATAAGGTAAATAAGAATATTTCTATTATGGTATTAACTTGTATAGGGAAAGCTGAACTAGCTGCTTATCAATTGAAACATGTAAGTCAAGTGAGGTATAAACAATGGAAAGATAATAGGCCGGTAGAGGCAGGGCATATAGAGTGGGAGACTTTGAATTCGACTTTCCTTGAAAGGTTCTTTCCAAGAGAACTGAGGGAGGCTAACTGAAGGAATTCATAAACCTTAAGCAAGACAACTTGAGTGTTAAGGAATATTCCTTGAAATTCATTCTTTTGTATATGTATGCTCCATGCTTTGTAGAAAACCCTAGAGACTTGATTAATAGGTGTATGAATGGGGTGTATGAACTAGTAAAAGAAGAATGTTGTATGGCATTGCTTGGTTATGATATGGATATCACACGTCTCATGGTATTTTCTCAAGAAATAGAAGAGTCAAAAATAATGAAAGAGAGGTCTAGGGAGAATAAGAGGTCTAGGTTTCAAAGTGATAAGTTTTTCCATGCTAGCCCTTGAACAAAACAAAAGTATTCATGCTAAGATATTTCCAACAAATCAAAGGTTTATGAAGAAAATGGTAGTTTTCTACATTTTCCATGTATACTTTCCCCAAGTGTGGAAGGATTCATGTTTGTAAGTGTCTATCTGGAATGGATGCTTTCTTTGTTTTTTCGAAGTATTTATAGAAGGTGAGAGATTGTCCGAATATCAAGGCTAAAGGATGGGAGGATAAGAAAGTTACTCTCAGTGATGTGGGAGATAGCCCTCCAAACAAGAATACGTTCTATACTCTCCAATCAAGGGAAGATAGAAAGTAATCTCCTCATGTCCATTTCCGTCATGTGCTTCCTTAATGAATTATGAAAATTTGAAATTTGCTTGGTTGTATGACATTCTTTGTTCGACATGATCTTTTCCCTATCATGATGAATTTGAAGTTAGAATTACATGTGTGTGGCTGACTCCCAAGTGGCGGACAATGAAGTAATTGTCCATAAGGTTGTTATATGATTATGTGTATCTATGGGTTTTCTTGGAATAGAATGAGTATTTTTCGTTTATGTGTTTCAAGTTGCATTAGCTATGTCTAGATTATAGTTAAAGTATCCTTTATTGGGTGTCTGCATTATGAAAATAAGACCTGCATGATGTGCAGCTAGTTTAGAGTTTGTTCTTTAAGGTGTATTTAAGAAGGTTTCATATGAAGACAAATGTTTCCGAAGTAGGGGATATTAGTACGACCCTGTACCAACCCGATAGTACCCCCTAGAAGTTAGGAAATTCTAAAATCGTAAAACGGCGTACTCGAACTCTAGGAGGTCTTGTATAAGTCCTTCTGTACTATTGATTGCATACATGTATGTAACGTAGTTCTAACGTAGTGCGGAACTAAAATTTTACAACGAAATAATAATACTTTAAGATCTCTTTTATAGAAAAGCATAACGAAAGGTAAAGTATCAAAGGCTCCTTCTTATACGTACAAATATATTGGGACACGACCTATACTTCATTTAGAAAATAGCTAAGTCTATTACAGTACTTTCAATAAGAAAATCTAAACATCAAGATGTCCTTAAATCTATTGAGGACATACCAACTCTTTGATTTAATGAACGTTAATCTAAGCATCCACTTGGAGACATCTTTAAGACTCTCCTAAATAAGACATGAAGAGACCGCACATACACCCTTTTTAAAACTACTTAAGAAATCCTCAGCTACTCTAAATAAGTATTTTTTTTAATTACCATTCCTATACGAAAGTCATTATGTTCACTAAGTCATATGGAAAACATTCATCACTTATGGACGTTCACATAATGGTCTTTAAAATACCTAGGGCACTCACACACTAACATTTTCAAAGCCTAATCGTCCAATGTCCAGATAACATCTTATTCCACTACCTAATCTTGTTAGAACTTATCCAACATTACCATGTAACCCATATGATGAGAATAGGCAATAACCGAAATAGACCATACTAGCTAGGCATGGAATCTAGAGTCTACCCTTCTCCGATTGAGGGTCTTCTACATGCCAAGGTAGAACTAGTACGCATCTCATGTAGGCACATGATTAAGAACTATCAAGGTATTTTATGCACTCTAGTCTCATTCTCAAGTAGAGATACATTGTACTGTAGTCTCCATCTTATGTAGGGGTACAAACCATAACATATTCACTCAGTGAAAACCTTTGTTCTCATAGAGTAAGTTCAGTAAAAAGGGACATATAAAAAGGTACAATCTAGTAGTCATTAACTAGTTATAATACCCCTAAAAAAGATGGGTCCACTAGGGCTGCACTTCAATTTCCTATAAGCATAGCTCATTGTTAACGTTCTTTATATAGAGAAGGTTCCACATAGTAGTCATGCATGGAAGGGCACTATCTTAGGTCTATGGATCCTAGACTTTCACTTAACATTCATACATACACATACAAGAAAAAAAAGCATAAGCTTACTATGTCAAAATGCTCATATTCATAATGTACATGTATCAAGTAAGGGACACAAGTCTACCAAGACAAGACACACACATCTTCACATATAGCATATTATTATATAAGCACATCGGCATAACCAACATCAGAGGTCACCCTATTCGCTACCATAATATCATCACTATAACAATCATAAGACTCTACAACAAAGTAGGAAGAATCAAGCATCAACTCTAAGACTACATATATAAGGACATACTCAAAGTCTAACATGATGACATCACATCATAGATCGAAGAACATATACTATCACCTTAATTCACCGACAAGGCAAAACAATTCACAAGTAAAACACATAACACTGCCAGCACAAGTGGATCATACAAATCATAACATAATTCAAGCGATTCTTTACATAAAACAAAAATAATTAAGGAAGCGTACCACCAAATCCATTATCACCACTTTAATCCATAGCTAACTCGTCCATTAAAATACAAATAGGCCCTTACCCATTCTTATGATCATCTATTCAATACACAAATCACAATACTCACTGAATCTAGGTAAATTCAATATATATTTATATATTTAAGAAAACCTATACATCAACTCAATATAATTCATACATCATTAAATAACCTAGAGAAATCTACACAAGACTTCATAGGCATTGAGACATGATCAAATCACCCATAATATAGTCAAAATAAGGATTGCATGATTTGCATGGGTTCATAAGAATTATTACTTTAAAAAATTGTATTAAACTAAATTCAATCCTAAAACATTCATTCAAAACCTATCATGCAAGAACCGATGGCCAGATCAAAAAATTGGAGAATTCATGTTTTTTGAAAATCTTCTGAATTTCTTCCTTGAATAAAGAGATTTCAAGGATGAATCACCACCTTTATTGTTATGAAAATTCCACAAGACTGATGGAAAAAAACATGAAAAATCTATCTTGTTCCTTGAAGTTTCAAATCTTCAACGATGGAGTCTTGAAGAGAAGAATGGAGAGGTTTTGTTTTGAGTTGAGGATTTTTCTTTAATTTGTGAGATTAGGGTTATAGGTCCTATAAGGGTGTCGGATGATTTTAAAGAGGCATGTCACTCACCTATTCTAAATTAAAATATGGACATTTCTCGTATCAGGGTTCATGCTCGACAATTAGAAGAGGAAAGGGTTAAGAGAAAGAGTAGAGATTCCAAGAGGTCAAAATCATTTGATGGTTGTTGTTCAAAGAGTAGGTTTGACATTAAAGAAAATCCTACGTTCAAGAGGAGGTTCTATAATCAAGTTCCATCCAAGTTACCTTAGACTCATGATTATAAGGTACAAAAACCTAGGGCCCAAAAGGGAAAGAGTGGAAACTCACAAAATAAGAAGCCTATATGTGCCAAGTGTTGAAAGGGTCATCTTAGTGAATGCTTCGTTGGAACGTGCAATTGTTTTGATTTTTCCAAGAGTGTCAACAAGGTTAGGGATTTTCCTAATATGAAGGGTCAAAATAAGGGTGGTCAAGCTCAAGAAAGTGGTTCTAATGATGCTACTTAGAAGAATCGCTTATATGCTCAAGGCTCTGGTGGTGTGCCAGAGACTTCTCTCGATATGGTGACCGACATGTTAAAAGTCTTATCCATTGATGTATATGTTTTTCTTGATCCCGCTGCTACGTTGTAATTTTTACTCATCTTGTAGATTAAAAGTTTAACATTATCCCTATATTTTGCCTGAACCTTTTATAGTATCTAGCCCGGTGGGTGAGTTCGTTGTTGCAAAAAGGGTGTATAAAGATTATCCTATAATGTTGCCCAATAGAGTTTCTTATGTTGAAATAGTTGAACTTGATATGCTTTATTTTGATATCATTTTGGGTATTGATTGGTTGCATGCTTTCTTTGCCTCTATTAACATTAGAAGGAGAGTGGTAAAGTTCAAATTTCCAAATTACCCCGTTTTAGAATTGATTGGGGGAATTTCTATTCCTAGAGGTTGTATTATTACTTATATAAAAGCATTGAAAATGATCTCAAAGGGTTTTTTATATCACATAGTAAGAGTCAAAGATTTAGACTCTGAAATTCAACCTATTTAGTTGGTCCTCGTAGTGAGTGAACTTCTAGAGGTCTTTCCTAATGATCTTCCCGGTATTCCCCCAAACGGGAAAGTTATTTTTTTATCGATTTGCTACAGGATACAAATTCCATTTCAATTCCTCCTTATCATATGGCTATGGCCGAATTGAAAGAGTTGAAGGCTCAACTCAAAGATGTACTAGATAAAGACTTCTTTAGACGAAGTAATTCACAATGGGGTGCTATGGTTTTTTTGTGAAGAAGAAGGATGAGTGCCTTAGAATGTGCATTGTTTATCACTAACTCAATAAAGTCACTATTAAGAACAAGTATCCTCTCCCTCGGATTGACGACTTGTTTGATCAACTCAAAGGGGAAAACTACTTTTCTAAGATTGACCTTAGATCGGGGTATCACCAACATAGGGTGAGAAGTAACGATATAGCAAAGATGACATTTGGAACTAAATATGGTCACTATGAGTTCTTAGTAATGTCCTTTAGTCTCACTAATGCTCCTGTGGCGTTTATGTACCTAATGAATAGGGTGTTTCAAAGTTACCTAGATTAATTTGTCATTGTTTTCATTGATGACATCTTGGTATATTCGAAAAATGAGGGTGAACACATGGGTCATTTGATAGTGGTATTGCACTTACATAAAGCACATCAGTTTTTTGCCAAGTATAACGAATGTGATTTTGGGTTGAGGTTTGTGGCATTTCTTGGTCATATCATCTCTAGTGACGGAGTTGAGGTTGATCCTAGAAAAATGGAAGCGGTGAGAAATTGGCTGAGACGATTGACTCCAACAAACATTAGGAGTTTCTTGGGTCTAGCGGGTTATTATCGGATGTTTATTGATGGTTTTGCGTCCATTGCATCTTCGTTGACTACTTTGACCCAAAAGAGTAAGAAGTTTGAGTCGTCGTAGGCATTTGAAAAATGCTTCCAAATCATGAAAATAGTCTTACTTCTGCTCCGGTGTTGACTTTACAGGAGGGTAGAAAGGGCTTCGTTATGTATTGTGATGCATCCCGAGTGGGTTTTTTGGTGTGTTATTATGCAACATGCGAAGGTAATCGCCTACGCTTGTATAAAACATAAGGTGCATGAGAAGAACAATCCCACTCACGATCATGAGTTAGAAGTCGTTGTTTTTGCCTTGAAAATATTGAGGCATTACTTATATGTTTTTCATGTTGATATGTTTACCGACCACAAAACTCTCCAAAATGTTTTTACTCAAAAGTAATTGAATCTCTGACAAAAAGGTGGTTAGAATTGTTGAAATATTATGACATGAGGCTTCTCTCTCACCCCGACAAGGCCAATGTTGTTTCAGATGGTCTAAGTCGTATGAACATGGGTAGTTTGTCTAATGTAGAGTAAGCCAAGAAAGATTAAGTGAAAGATGTTCATATGTTGGCTATATTGGGTGTAAGATTGAAAGATTCTCAGAATGGTGACTTTATTGTCCAACATAACTCCGAATCATCTTAAGTGGTTGAGGTTAAGTGTGAAGAAACACCTTGATCAACCGTTTATGGAGTTAAAGGAATTGGTTCTTGGTAAGCTTAATTACTCATTCTCCTTAGGGGGTATGGTGTCTTGAGTTATCAAGGAAGTTTGTCTGTTCCCAATGTAGATGGTTTTAGGAACCGAATTCTTGAGGAAGCTCATGGGTCACGTTACTCTATTTATCGGGGTTTGACAAAGATGTACCATGACCTCAGGGAAGTGTATTGGTGGGAAAGTTTGAAAAAGGACACAATAGAGTTCGTTCCTAAGTGTACAAATTGCCAACAAGTGAAAGCGAACATCAAAAGCTGGACGGTTTACTTCATGAAGTCAAATTTCCTACTTGGATGTGGGAAGACATCAATATGGATTTAGGTTTTCCTTTTACTCAAAAACAATATGACTCCGTATGCGTAGTTGTGGATAGGTTGACCAAGTCCACTCATTTTACTCCCGTAAAGTCTTCTTATTCAGCGGAGGATTATGCAAAGACCTTCATAGATGAGATTGTGTGTCCGCCATGGTATTCTATTATCCGTCACATCAGATAGGGTTGCATAATTCACATCTAGGTTTTGGAGGTAATTCTAGAAGGGTTTGGTACGAAGGTGAAGTAAAGAATCGCATTTCATCCCCAACCAGATGGTCATATGGAGCGTACTATTCAAAAACATGAGGATATGGTTAGAGCTTGTCTCCTCGACTTCAAGGGATGATGGGATAAGCAGTTACCTTTGGTGGAGTTTTCATACAATAGTAGTTTCCGTTATGTAGCCTTGTATGGTAGGAGGTGCAGATCTCCTATTGGGTGGTTTAAGTTAGTGGGACTTCGATTCCTCGTCCCTATTTGATTTATATGACTTTGAAAAAAGTTCACATAATAAGGAACCGACTGCAAACAACCTATGGTCGATAAAAGTCTTATGCCGATCATAGGATGAGGGACGTAGAGTTTGAAGAAGTAGATAAGGTCTATTCAAAATTTTTGACTATGAATGGGTTTGATTAGATTTGGAAAGAAAGGTAAGTTGAGTCTTTGTTATGTGGGTCCCTATGAAATCTTGCAAAGGATTGTTAAGGTTGCCTAAGAATTTAAACTTCCTAGTGAATTCACTTCGGTTCATCCGGTTTTTCCTACTTCCATTCTTAAGAAATGAATCGGTGATCCCGACTCTATTCTTCCTATTGAGGTTCTTCTGTGAAGGATAACTTCTCTTATAAGGATGATCCGGTTCAAATTCTTGATAGACAAGTAAAGAGATTGATGAATAAAGAGGTGTTTTCCTTCAAGGTGTTATGGAAGAATCACCTAGTAGAGGGTGCAACAAGGAAGGCCAAGGCCGACATGAATTCCCGTTACTGTCATCTATTTGATAACATAGGTTAGTAGTTCTTATTAATAATGAAAATAATGCCTAAAAATTAAATTTCTTAAATTTTTGTGAAGTTTTGATAAATGTTCATTTTTGAATGTGGTTATAGTGACTTACTATATTTAAGTTAATTCGTGGTTGAAACACATGGGTACGACTCCCTAATGACAAAGAAAGGTCACTTGAGGAGGACCCTTGCATGTTGGAGTCAAACACTGCATGTGTAGTGTGCGCTCACGAAGATAGTCGACAAGGCGTGTGTGGATCAACACGGCCTCGATTCCATCTGTCAAACAACAATTAGTCAATTACATTAAGATTATCTTTTGTACAGTATCTAATCAAAGTACGGATGTGGAGCAAGGAAGAGGGGGTTGGCGGTCGATTGACCAATGATCCATCGATCGTTGTGTCGTCTGTTAGGGGTAAAATTTTCTACAGGTTTTAACTTTGTTCAAAGTAATTAATTATAAGGTTAGGAAGTTAGTTAGGGGTTAAGGGAAGCTTAATTAACGAAATTAACACTCGATATAAAGACCACAACTCCATTAAACTAATCTAAGCTCTCGTAACTCACAAACCCAAATTCTCTTTCTTCTCTCTTCTTTCTCTCTATAGTGAAGAAATCCATTGAAGACCTAGCTAGGGGAGGGTTTAAGGGCTGAAATGAGTCATATATCACAGTCAATCTTCATTAATTAGTAAGGTGTGCGATCTAATTCACCTTTGAAACCTCTTTCCTCAATAGGTTCCTTCAAAGTAATTTAAAAAGATGACTTTTCATGTGGGTCACATCCAATCTCGAAATTGATGTTATGAATTGATTTATTTTGGATAATATGATTATATTAACATTTATTCTAACTTAATTGTGATATATCTTAATTGTTTTGTCTAGTTAATAGAAGATGACCTTTAGCCCTTAACCCTAGGTTACGATCATAATATGAATTGCTTAATGTTGGTTCCATTAACTTGGTTATTGATTGAATTACTACTATATCATCTTATTGTCTTAACCATTAATAGATTAGGATGAATTATTGTCCTATATTGCTATTTCTTGAGAATTTTATCTAGGCTATGAAGTATGATGTGAATTGATGACCTAAATATCTTGTCTTAAGCTATGAACTAGTGATGAATTGTGATGTACTAATTTATTAACCTTGTGATTATTTTGGTTATTGTTTTATGTTGAAACTATACCCTAATTGGGTTCAATTAAAGGTTGATGGTAAGACCTTGATGATAGATTATGAAGGAGACTTGGTAAGTCTAATGATCCCTATTCTTTACTTCAAATTATAGTTAATTGTGACTAAGTTATGATGTTGTATTGGATAATTCGTTGTATTAGGATTGATATGGTTGGAATGATGTTGAATTGAATGTCTTGACTATGATTTGAGAGTTGTTGGCTAAGATGTAAATGTTATAAGGATGGTTAATGATTTACCAATGTGCCTTATTACAAAATAATATGTAAATTTGCTATTTTCACTTATATGAATTGTGATGAAAGGATTATACTCAAGCAATTATTATTTAGCTATGATGATGATGAATATACAAGGGTTAGACCCAATGAACTACAATAAGCTATGATTGTTAATAAAGTCATTAAAGGCATTTCAAAAAAGGACTTAGCTTAGCACTGAGTGAACTTGACAATGGGAGGTCATAACTTCCCATAGAAAGAAATTCACCCTATAGTTCCATATGGTTTGTTGAATCCCAATGAGGGATACTCATCCAATGGATTCCAATGAGAGGAAGCCCCAATTGCCAATTGATAAGTAGAGGGATTGTATTTGTCTCTTAGTTCTTAACTATCTTTCCCCCATAGGAAGTCTAGTGGTTCCACTTAGAAAGCTACGTTTATGTGTGGTTTTACTTTGGCCGGTCGACCACCTTTCATCAGTGTAAGGTTTCACAACAATGGATTCCGCAGTTAGATCCTTTGGTCATGTCGGTTAACGAAAGTGGTCCCTATATATAAATAAAGTAACAAAGTATAAATGAACTAGGGTTACTTGAGATGTTTTTTTACTTTGCCTAGGTAGGGGCATGGGACTCTACCTATGCCTTGCACTAGTTTTCCTAGAGGGAATCCTTAGAGGGTTGATATTATGTATGTATATGATAATGAATACGAATGATGATAACATGATGATATTATATGTAGATTACATTATATAGTGATGGATATTATTATGACATATATTTGGTCTATATTGCTAAAGTATGATGCTATGTGTCCTTATAAGTTTTGCTATGTGAAGTTTTATATTGGTCATGGTTTTTGTTCAGTTACATGGTCTAGTAATGTATGGGGCTTTGCTTGGTCATTTCACTTCATGATTTTATGAGTATCCATGGGTAGTTATCGTTCTTTATTATGATATGATGAACCCTTAATCATGCTTGTGCTGCTATTACATGATGATGGGGTTGTATTTGGTATTGTTGCAAGTATTTTGATATACATGTTACTTGCTTTGACTTAATGCATATGTCTTGTTGATTGGTACGGCCGGCTTGATTATGTATAAGGCTTTCAAAAGGTAAAATGGAATGTCTGAATGAAACGTCCCTTTTAGCATAATTTGATCTTATATGTGCATATGTCTCATACTTAGTACAAGTGGTGTACTTACCCCTTTTTCTCCGTTTTCCCCAACGTTTTAGGTTACGGTCGTTGAAGGCTCTCTGAGACGACTTTGAAGAAGACTTTGAATTTCTCAATCATCCAAGTGGGTAGGTCCTCACATTCTGAGGGTGGTGCCAATATTGAACTTATGAAGTTGTTATAACTTTAAGAATGTTATGTTCTTTCTATTTTCATTTGAGTACGGATTGCATAACCTATATGGTGCTATTTTATATTTATGTATGGGCTATTCCCAAATTTGTATAATCTTGTTAGATGGTTATGATATGAGACTCTCTTTAAAGACTATGTTTTATCTTATATATAAACTTATGTTCAATAAAAGTAGAATTATATGTAATTTTCCTATAAAAAGGGTCTATATATACTCTTTATTAATATATTAGTGTGTGTACAGGTCTATGTAAACGTCAATGTAGAAGTAATGAAAAGATTAAAAAAAGTCCGCATTTTTAACCTATAAATGTAATGATATATGCTAAGAGGCTAGTTTTAGTCCTCAAAAAGGACGATGATGTCACTTACTCCTAGGGGGCGCTCCACGGATGTGAGAAACCTTCTATAAGCGCATGAGGTTGAATAACATTTATGTCGATGTCTCTCTCAACAACGTCTATGTAGATTCGTTCTCATAATTGTGAAGCGCACTACAATTACGAATAGGAATCTATGAGATGCTTGGGAAACACTTTCTTTCTTGGAAATCCAATATCGTGAGTTTACCGTAATACTTATTCTGTTCTTTAACCTTAACTTGTATTTTGGTTGGTGGCAATGAATACTCAAAAGAATACAACACGTAGACTTAGGAAGAGATTTCCCATAAGAGAGTTCCTCCATAAGGAGATCAAGTCCCTCCTCTTGAAGAAGATGCTAATGATGAAAAAGCTACGGCGAATCTTCCTACTTTGACGGACGAGAACATAAGGGTCGCTCTGATCCAAATGGACCAAGCCATTAAAACCCAAGCACTCACTAAGGTAAGGCATGAAGGAAGTATTCATATGCCTCCGTCAATACATACCAAAGAAACCCTCAAGACTACCTCCCTTTTCGGCATACTCACCTCGGATAATCAAGAACCCACTCAATGACAATACAATAGAAGAGCACCCTACAACCCACTAAAAATCCCTTTTGGAATGCCTACTCAGTGCCATACAACCACCTACCCTATGTAGTACATTGTATTAGAAGAATTGGCGTTGAGACTCCCCTTTTGGAAGGTCCTACCTAGTGCCATGGATAGATAGTGTCCCATACAACCACCTACCCTAAGTAGTACGTTCTTTTACGAGACTTAGTTCATTCAATTCGCGTTAGGTGTTATTAAAACATTATAAAGTTGATGATTCCCACCAAGTATTTTATCGCCGAATCGTGCTAATTCCATACGAATCAGTACTGAGAAGTATGTGGACATCACTCCAGCAATGGAACCGAAGATGAAATAAAGAGTCTGTATATCCTTGTGGTTTGTAGAACAACCACCGGAACACATTTGTTGTAAATTAAGATTATTTCATTTCCTTCCTTATCAAAGAGGGGCCCGCGGGGATTATTTATTGAAAAAGGGGGAGTGAGGAGGAGGGGAGGATGAATAGAAAGCCCGAACTTTGTTGACAAATAATTGCCAAGACTCACCTTTCGGAATGCCTACCTAGTGCAATGGATAAATAGTGTCCCGTTCCACTACCTACCCTAAGTATAACACTCCTTTAGAAGACTTACCACATTCATTTCCTTTGTATGAGTTATCTTTACCGACATAGACCATGAGAGCTAGCCATTGAAACACGATATTGACCCCTATTGGATGAGGGATCTTCACTTGCCTAGAATGAGGTCATTGTCATAGCTTTTACATGGTTTGCGCAATAGCTACACCAATGCAGGTGCATAGTTAAGGGATATGTAGATTTCTACGAAGTAACTCATTCTCTACTAACGAGGAGTACTTATCTCAACAGATACATAAGAATACAACATCTCAACTCACGAAGTGTAACCACCTCTTCTTCATATCCTCAAGGTCAAGGCATAACTTCCCACAGATTCTAAACATTAAAAACTACATTTTAAGGATAACTAGTTAATACCACATCTCAACTCATGTGAGGCATTAATCCTCTAACCTATCTTAGAAATCTCATATGATGTAGCGGGGTTGGTACTAAACACTTCATCTCAACTAACAAACAGTGTTAACCCCAAAACTCCCCTTAATGACTTAACTTATCTTCATTCATTCATTCAAGTGTGAGTGTGTGTGTGTACCTGTGAGGTCACCTTACACATGAGCTTCATTTCATTTACATTTAACATCTTTACATGCTTAGACCTTCATTCATAACATCACACACTTTGCATTCTTCACATAATAAATATAAGTCATATTGACATAATCCTTAATATTCTTCTCATAATAAGCTTCATAAAGCATTATCACGTATAACATCATTTAAGCATACACTCTAGCCTACTCCACATTATAGATTCATAAGACACATTTAACAAAATAACACTATTATGATATTACATAAAATAACAAGCCTTCATGGCGTTATTCACAATAAACACAACCCCAAAGAAGGTGGACCATACCACTCAAGAGCATTTTATAACTAAAGCTTAATACACATAACCAACTTATCCTTTAAACCATGATTCCATCACCCATATAATTTTACTCAATAATTAATAATAAATTATTCTCTAGGGAAGTATCTAAACCACATTATCAACCATAGGAATCAAAAGCTCAAAGACTACCGATTCATGCTCATTTAACTCATTTCTTAAGTCAAAATTTGATGAAAAGATTTAACATTATTTCATAGAAGTTTTAACCTAAAAATCATCAACTACCATTATAAACATCAATATTAAGTTATTCAAAACGTTTTCATGCAAAATCCATATTTAAATTTGAAGATAGAAGAAACTAGGGTTGAAAACTCTTTTTGAAATCTTTTAGAAAGGGGTTCCTTCAATAGAAAAGAGTTCAAGGATGGATGCATA
Source organism: Solanum pennellii (assembly GCF_001406875.1). Taxonomy (NCBI): domain Eukaryota; kingdom Viridiplantae; phylum Streptophyta; class Magnoliopsida; order Solanales; family Solanaceae; genus Solanum; species Solanum pennellii. Next base: position 34,829,974 of record NC_028644.1, read on the forward strand.
CCTTAGATAAGAGAAAACCCAAATATTTTGAAGAATAAATACACCACAAAAATCCCTTCTAGCATTTCATGACATCTAGTTTACATGGTGACTTGAGTGAGTATTCTAAGGGAGAGGAGTTTTGGGTTTTAGGAAGAGGAGTCTAAAATGAGGTCTTAGGGTTCGAAACACTTTAATATACCTAAATAACCCTAATAATAACTTACTAGGTTCATAAAAGACTGTGAATTTACCAAACACTTTAAAAATTGGAAGATTTCCAGCAGCTTTTGGACAGCATGAACAACGGTTGCAACCAACGGACTTTCTCTTCATCAAAGGTCTATTAGTTGGGTTTCGTTGGTTGATAATTAGCTCCATTTGGATCCTTTACAACCTACCTTGCAGTTTAAATCAATGAAACAAGACGACCGGCCGTTGGTTAACCTAGTGGCCGTCGTTTGGTCTCGTTGGAGGATAATGCCTAGGTAGTTTCGGGTCCAAATCTGTGGCCCTTCTCTATGTTCTTTTGTAGGTCCTAGGTTTGTCATTCCTAGATGTTAAATTCGTACACTAAGTCATCTAGTTCTTAGGAAAATGCTACATCAATTTCAAGCAAAACAAACACGTAAACTCAATCAAATTCACGAAGACACACAAGTACTTTCGAAGGCACACTTGCCAAATGCCATGGACGTTTGATCTCAAAACATAAAAAAAAACTTCACACACTGCCTAATAATACCAATGTGACTCATTTTGACTTAATATTAACTCAATAAACACTCACGAGGCTCTAGTAGCATTTGTTCATTTTTGGGTGTTACATTCTCCCCCTCTATGAATAACTTTCGTCCTGGAATGACACTAAAACATCAAACAAAAGAAGGACTCAATAAGCATCATACAACACATTACAATAATGATCAAAAACTCAAAATTAAAGTATCAACAACCAAGGAGCATCATTTCACACTTTCAAACACTTAGCAACAAAAGCAACTTTTGCATCAACTACACAAATTTTAAAACTCACCCTTAACTTTATTTTATGTTGGAACTACCTTATCAAACATTAAACATGATAATATACAACACTTTTTCACTCATTAAAATTTCAATTAAGGAAAGGCAAATTTGTTTTTCAAAATGCAAATTTTTAACAGTTAACATCATTATAAAACTGCCAAACATACCAAAAATTACAAAATTTCATTCTTTGAGCAATTCATCAAGATTAAATGATCATATGAACTATAAAATCACACAAACTCATTTGATAACATAGTGATACCATAATTCATGAAAAATGCAATTTCCTCAAAAATTTTACTTACTTACCGTTAACTCAAAACTTTATTGTGTCACATGCTTAAAATTTCAATAACGCACCTTTCAAGAAACATTAACAAGATGTCATGACAGTATGAGAGATAACAACATACTAACTTACTCCAAAGAGACTTAGTAAATTACACTAAGTTCAATGTGAGAGTAGCATCCCATACTACCACTCCCACTTAGTGACCCATGACTATTCTCTTGGACTAATCACACTACATGAAATTCTACTCAACTCATTCTCCCCCACTTAGGGTAAATCCATCTTCAAGACATCATACATCAAAGCACTATTATGCCTCTCAGAATGTAGGAACTCACCCTACCCCCTACTCTTCAAAATGACTAAACATCAACCTTACTAGTTAAGCATAACACTTCTCTTTTAGGATTCAATCCTAGACAAAACCCTCTTAGACATCACTTCATTCAATTCTCATGCACAACATAACTCAACTTCATTGAATAAAACTTCTTCAGTAGACATTGATACAACATTTTCTCCTTAGACCAAACCTACAAAAGAACCTCAACCAAATCACAGGAACACTTATTTTATCATTAACCACACAAGAGGGTTGCCCTCATATCCTAAAAAATCTCCACATTATTTCAACATTACTCAAGCTTACACCTGAAAGCATTTTTACCGTAATTGAATATTATCACAAGATAACTCATTTGCTCTCAAACGCACATTGTTCAATCATTATAATTTTTACCATGCTTTGAACTTACCACCATAAAGTTTTTAATCACAAAACTTCAAATATTATAATTCACACCTTGCCATGAATGGCATCACATCATGATTTTCAAAACAAACCTTCATTTATACTCTTATAGCCACAAAACCATCATAACATCAAAACTCACCTTTTTCTCTCCATCAAACATAGAAACATCTCCCCTTCCAAGCAATCACACCTACAAGACCACCGAACAAGGGAACACAAGAGAGAGAGACATTATGGAGTTAAGGCCTATGGCATGATTCAAGGGTAATGAAGAAAGTAAAACACTATCTTCCTATAGCATCTTATCCATTGATGTGTTACGATACACACCAATGACCAAGATTCTACTAGACGTGGCTTTTGAGACTTTTAGAACCTAAACTATTTCCCATAACCTTATGCTCTGATACCAAGTCTTTCACGACGCTAAAGTACCCCTTCATGATAGGGAGAATACTCATTTCATGACCGAACGTACTTGACCCTTTGTGCTCTTTTACAAGCCCTTTAACTGTCGTTATTACATAAGACATGAAAAATTGTGTGGAATTAAAACTTTTCATTAATAAATTACTAAAAAGGAAAATCTTTCACAAATACTTAAGAAAATATCGTTATTACTAGCCAACTTTAAGAGAAACATAATTAACTTAGGGACACGGCCCTAAACATTTGAAGGATATACATAATAAGTTTTAGCATAAGGAAACTATGAAGATAGATATTATGACCTAGGATATATGAGGACACACTTTGTCTTGAGAGGAACTTTCCCAAGCTTTTCCTTCTAAATTTCAACGTTGCATTCAACTTATAGTTAGATAGTATAGAGAAGTATGGGTTTAGTACAAAACAATGTAGTAAGTATGGCATATGCAAAATCATGCAAAAAGGGACATTTTAATATTAGAAGTAAAACAACATAAGAAACAACATTTATCACTTAGAGCATGATTTCCATAATTTTAACCAATAAAGCACTTTATATTAAACACACCAAACATTTCAGTGAACTAGCTAACATTTACCGTTAATTCCCTTTAACATTACAGTGACTAAAATGATTCTAAAGTTGTGAACTTCCAAAGTATTACAAATGAGAAAGTAAGTGTCATTTCCGTCAGAGTTTTCCTTTCTAAGGTCATCCTAAGACTCACTAAGCTAAGACATGAAGGAGGTACGCATATGTGTCGTTCAATACTCACCAAAGCAACCCACAAGACTACCTCCCGTTTTGGAACTCATCTCGGGTGAACAAGCACGCACTCCATGGAGATACAATAGAATAACACCCAACAACACACCAAGAATTCCCTTTTGTAATTCATACTTAGTGCAATGAGTAGATGGCATCCCATACCACCACCTACCCTAAGTAGTACATTATTTAAGAAGACTTGGCACCATGACTCCCCTTTCGGAAGGTCCTACATAGTTCAATAGATATATAGTGTCCCATACAACCACCTACCCTATGTAGTATGTTCTTTTAGGAGATTAAGTTCATTAAATACAAATTAGACTCGCAAAGACTCCCCTTTCGGAATGCCTACCTAGTGAAATGGATAAATAGCATCTCATTCCACTACCTTCCCAGAGTAGAACACTCCTATAAAAGACTTCGCACATTCATTTATTTTGTGGGAGTTAGCTTAACCGACATAGACCATGAGACCTAGATATGGAATCTAGATATAAACCTCTATCGGACGAGGGATCCTCACTTTCCTAGAATGAGGTCATTCTCTTAGCCGTGACATGGTTTTCCCAATAGCTACATCGACATAGTTAAGGGATAAGTAGAATGTTGTCACATCTTACCCCTTAGACGTAACCGTCGTCGTCGTCATTTTGAAGGACTAATACTAGACTCTTAGTTTCATCTAGTTACATTCATAGGTTGAAAAATGGGGAATAATTTTAAACATTCATTATCACTACTGTGAGGATTACATAGACCTCTACATACACATAATATATATTCATATCGAGTAAACATATACCCTTCATAAAGGAAGGTTACATAGCCTTCTACCTTTATTGGACATACGCATATAAGAAAATAGAAATAGTCTCAATGATTGTCTCATCTCATACCATCTAAAAGACTATCATAATATGGACATTATCCCTTACATCAATTCCACAAGATCATGTATAGGTCCAACAAAAATACAATATTCAAATAACATGGAAATGAATTATAGAGTCAATAAGCTCATAAAGAAATCCAAAGCTAGAGGATGGAATTTCCACCGAGAGCAGAGGACCTACCCTACTTGGATGAAAGGAAAAATCCAAGCCTTCAAGTATGACACCTCCCAAAACTCTTGCACGACCGGAACCCAAAACGTTTGGGTAAAAGGGAAGATGGGTTAGTACTCCACATGTACTAAGCATGATATCTTATGCACATACACAAGCAAAACATTCTAAATGGGACTTTTTATCAAAACATTCCATTTTCCCCTTTAGGGACTTAATGCAAAGTCAAGTAAGTGTAATCAATCAACCAACATGCTTGGTAAACAACACAAGTAATATTTATCCCAACATACTTGAAACCATGATTTACTAAAATTCAAACATCAAGGAATAATCTCACAAGAATGAATAAGAGTTTAACACGTCATAATAAGCAAGACAAATACTCACATGTCCTTATCAATTAAACAAGTGCAATAACCAATAAAACCCCATAACCTTACTCAGTCAAGTTATCTTTACATGAAAACATGACCAATGGTCAACTTTACATATCATGGAATTTAGAATAGAATTTTATCATATACTATCATTATAATCCAAGTCATATTCATAAATGAACTAATCAACATGTAGTATCAACAATATGTCATGGTCATTATATATATACATCATATGTTATCATAGCATAAACATACATAAGAAACTCTTACAAAGACTCCACTCAAAGCTAGCTAGTGCAATGTCTAGGTAAGGTCCCATACCCCTACCTAGACTAAGATAGACCCCTTAGGTTATCCAAGTTAGAGTTCAAGTTCTTCAACTCGTTTTACCCTTTCGGGAACATTTTTCCCTTACCGACATAGACAACATTAGCTAGTGTGGAATCTAGTGTCATAAAACCATACACCGAAAGAAGGTGGACTACTTACCAAGGAAGTACAAAAAAATATGAAACATAGAAACTACGTGGATCCACTAGCTAGTATTCCCATTTGGTCAAAATAGTTCAAGAACTAGGAGATTTAGTTGGGACCCTCTATATGTTCTATGAATTATAGTCCTCAATCTCAAGAGTAATGTAGTGTTCCAACCTTTCATATGTGGGAAGGGACACTTATCTATCTAGTCCACTCGGTTCTAAGCTAGAGCAACTTTTTGAAATGTCTTTAACCCTTTAATTATCAATAATAATTTAGTTAGGTCATAGGGTCTTCCCCTTGTATAATCATTATCATCAATAGCTCAACAAGAATGTATGAGTATAAGTCCTATCATCATAATTAATATAAGTGAGGTTAACTCTTATGTATTTCATAACATATTAAGAAACATTAATACTTTTCCCCATCCTTATAGCACATACACCTTAATTAACCTCACAACATAGTCAAGACATTTAAATTCAACATTATACCATCCTATAATCCTAGTATAAGTCATATTCCAATGTAATATCATGACTTAAAAAAAATTAATCACAATTATAAGTAAAGAAAGAGATTCTAAGACTTAACAAGTCTTCCTCATTGTATATCATCAAGGTGTTATTATCAACTCATAACTGAACCCAACTTGGGAGTAACATTATCACACAATGATAACCAATAAGACAACCAGGAAAACTGCATCTCTATAACCTAATTCATCTTTAGATCACAACTTGAGGCAAGGTACATAGGCTAATTTAACATTATAATTCAAAACCTCAATAACATCTCAATAAATAGCATGATAGGACTATAATTCATAGTTATTTAATCATAATAGCACCATAGGATAGTAAGCAAATCAACAACAAACCCAATTGAATGATAACAATGTAGTATAAGTCAAGATTACTACCTAGGGTTAGGGATAGAAGATCATACTCTTAAATTTATAACAAAACATATACAATTACTATAAACAAGATGAATTACATGTTAATATAATAAATATAACCCTAAGAATTCATTAAAAACTCAATCCATAGCTTAATTTTGTAATTAAATGAAACCCATAAGAAAACTCAACTTTTTTAAACCTATTTTTCAGGAACCCTTTGAGGAAAGGATTTCAAAGCTGAATAGAACCCATACCTTAATAATTTTTTGAGAATTGTAGATAAATCCACCCTTGTTCATCCCCCATTTCACCTCCCAATCTAAGCTTCTATGGAGTCTTCCAATTAGAGAGAGAAAGCAAAGAGATGGAAGAGAGTTTATTTTGATAGTTTTCTTTAGGTTAATGAGAGTTGAGGTTATTTATAGTATGACTTATTAAACTTAATTAGTCTCCCTTTAATCAACAACTAAACCCTAAATAACTTAATTCATTAAATGAAATCATTAAAATTTAATAGTGAAACTCGACTCTCAAATACGAGACCCCGATCGATGTTTTGTCTGTGAATTCACGGACAACCCCACACCGTCCTGCACTCCATCGTCCCGGTCAGAGACCTGCAGGAGAGGGTTTCTGCCAATTTACCTAACTATGGGACGACAGTGGAATTGACGCCCCATTGATCCTCACACGGACTGTAGCCTGCACCTCTCTACTCCGTCGATGAGTCCAGGGACTATGTATATGAAGGTACCTTCTCTACTAGCCAATGTGTGGGACAACGTCAATCCACACATGGGCTGTCTTATGTCCCATCGATGCACAATGTAAGGGAGTGTTGAATCAAACTATAGGGGTCCTTCTCAAGGGATCTTGGTGGGTACTTGGTGAGTCGTATTAAGACGTTTCAACGATGGAACAACTAAAACACCCATTAGTTACCTTTCTACCAATTTTTATACATTTTCGACTCCTATAAGTTTGTCAATAAGGCTAAATAACTTTGAACGAAGTTCCCAGACATTTTGGATCCTAAACCTCCTAAATAACCTATATTCATTAAAAATGGACTTACAATGAGTCTTGGATTTTCAAGGTGTTACAATTTCAACTAAGTAAATAATTCTCTACTATTGAATAGGTACTCATCTCAAGAGGTACATTGGAATACAACATCTCATACCACGAAGTGTAACCCCACATTTTCATATACTATCGCTTCTAGACATAACTTCTCACGGATTCTAAAAATTATAAAGTATGGGTTAAGGATAACTAGTGAATACCACATCTCAACTAACGAAGTGAATTTGTCCTCCGATCTATCTTAGAAAGCGCATAAGATGTAGTGGGGTTTCTAACAAACACTTCATCCCAACTCGCGAAGAACCCCAAAACTCCCCCTTAGGACATAACTTAGCTTCATTCATTCATTAAAGTGAGAGTGTGTGTACATGTGAGCACACCTTGCACATAAGCTTCATTTCATTTACATTTTACTTCTATACATGCTTACACCTACATTCATCACATCACACACTTTTCATGCTTCACATAATCATACAAGTCATTTAGACATAATCCTTAACATATTTCTGATATAAAGTTTCATAAAACAATTAACAAGTATAACTTTATTTAAGAATACACTCTAGCCTACTTCACATTATAGATTCATAAGGCAAATTTAAAAAGAATAACATTATTATGATCTTACTTCACATAACACGCCTTAATGGCGTCATTGATAAACACCGCCCCCAAGAATGTGGACCATACCACATAAATATAACTAAAACTTAATCAACATAACCAACTTACCCATTAATCCAAGATTCCATCACCTATATCATTTTACTCAATAAATTAGCCCTTAGGGAAGTAGCTAAACCACAATATCAACCATAAGAAGCAAAAGCTCAAAGTCTACCAATTCATGCTCATTTAACCCATTTTTTAAGTAAAAATTTGATGAAAAGATTTATTATGATTTTATTTAAGTTTTAACCTCAAAATAATCAACTAACATTAGAAACATCATTATTAAGTCATTCTAAACGTTTTAATGCAAGACCCATATTTAACTTTGAAAATAGAAGAAACTGGGTTGAAAACTCTTTTTGAAATCTTTTAGAAAGGGGATCCTTGAATGGAAGAGAGCTCATGGATTGATACCATACCTTAGATAAGGGAAACCCCAATGGTTTTGGTGAAGACATCGACCACCAACAGCCCTCCTAGCACTTCTTGACTTCTAGCTTCCATGATGACTTAAGAGAGTCTTCTAAGTGAGATGGGTTTTGGGTTTAAGGAAGAGGAGTCTAAAGTGAGGTCTTACTGTTCGAAACCCTTTAATATACAAGAAATAACCCTAAAAATAACTTCCTAGGTTCATAAAAGGCTTGGGGTGTTTTTATGAAACACCCAAGCCTTGGTAGATTTTTAGCAGCTTTTGGACAGCACCAACAACGGTTTGCAACCAATGGACCGTCTGTCCATCAACGGTCCATTTGTGGGGTTTCATGGGTTTATACTTAGCTCCATATGGAGCCTCTAAAACCTACCTCGCAGTTCCAATCAACGGACAAAGACGACGTGCCGTTTTTTGACCTAGTTGTCGTCATTCGGTCTTGTTGGTGTACAAAGCCTAGGCAGTGTCAAGACCCAAAAAAAACTCCTAGATGTTAGGAAGAACCCTCATTTCGTGGCCGGGCGTACTTGACCCTATGGGATATTTCACAAGCCCTTCAACTAGCATTTATTACATAAGAAATGAAAAGTAGTGCGAAATTAAAACTTTTCACTAATAATTTAATAAAAGGAAATCTTTCATAAATACTTAAGAAATATTATCGTCAGAAGCCAAACATAAAGACACGACATAAATAACTTATGGAAACGACCCTCAACATTGCAATGAAATACATAATAAATCTTAACATGAAGAAACTAAGAAGATAGGAATTATGCCCTTGAATAGATGAGGACACTCTTTATCTTGAGAGGAAATTTCCCAAGCTTCACCTTCTAGAGTTTAACCTTCAAAATTCCTCAAACCTATACTTATATTATAGAAAAGTATGGGGTTATTACAAATAATGTACTAACTACAGCATTTGCAAAAACGTGCGAAAAGTGCCATTTTAGTATAAATAATATATCATGTAATTTATGTAAAATATTAAATAATATTGAATCAAAACATCATAAAGAACAACATTTAACACTTAGATAACAAATTACATTTGCATCAAAGATACCATTTATAGTAAACTTCCAAGAACTTACATTGAACCAACTTGACATTACAGAGACTAATTTAATACATCACAATAAAATATTTAAATAATTATCAATGAATTCAACATGAGCAATTACAATGAACTATCCTATTCTAAATGAGTGAAACTGCAAGGCCAAGCGAAAGATTAAGTGAATTCATTTCTCGTAAGAGATTCTCTACCTCAAGATTATCCTCAGACTCACTAAGGTAAGACATGAAGGAAGTATGCATATGCCTCCTTCAATACACACCAAAAGAAATCCTCAAGATTACCTCATTTGGTTTACTCAACTCGGGAGAAACAAGACCTCAATCAATGCAAGACATCAAAAGACACCCAACAAACCACAAAAGTCTTCCCATACGGAATGCCTACTTAGTACAATGAGTACATGATGTTCCATTCAACCACCTACCCTAAGTGGCAAATTCAATTAGAAGTTTTGCACCAAGTCATCCATTTCGGAAGGTACTATTTAGTGCAATGCATAAATAGCATCCCATACCACCACCTACCCTGAATAGTGCATTCTTTTAGAAGACTTAGTTCATTCAATTCAAATAAGTCTCACCAAGACTCCACTTTTGGATTTCCTACATAGTGCAATAGATAAATAGCGTCCCATTACTCTACTTACCCTATGTAGAACATTTCTTTAGAAGACTTAGCATGCTCATTTCTTTATTGGGAGTTAGCTTGCCCGACATAGACAATGAGAACTTGACTGAAATCCCGATATTAACTCCTATCGGATGAGGGATCCTCACTTCACTAGAATGAGGTCATTCCATCATTTGCATGGATTTTCCAATAGTTACACATCTACGGGTGAAAAGTTAAGGGATAAGAAGATTTCTACTAAGTAACTAATTCTCTACTAAAAAGGAGTTCTCATCTCAAGAGGTACATTGGAATACAACACCTCAACTCACGAAGCTAATCCACCTCTCCTTCATATCCTCTCGGTGTTAGGCATAACTTCCAAAGGATTCCTAACATTAAATACTATTGGTTAGGGATAACTAGTGAACACCACATCTCAACTCAGGAAGGGTATTTATCCTCCAACCTATCTTAGAAAGCTCATATGATGTAGTGGGGTTGTTACTTAACACATCATCTAAACTCATCAAGAGTGTTCACCCCAAAACTCCCCGTTAGGACATAATTAATATTTATTCATTCAAGTTTGAGTGTGTGTTTATATTTGAGCACACATTGCACATACGCTTCATTTCAATTACATATAACTTCTATACATGCCTAGACCTTCATTCATCACATCACACACTTTACATACTTCATATGATCATATAAGTCCTTTCGACATAATCTTTAATGTAATGCTCTTAAAATGTTTCATAAAGCAATTAACAAAAATAATTTCATTCAAGCATACACTCTAGTCTACTTAACTTAATCACTTCATAAGAGACATTTAGCAAGAATAGCATATTTATTATCTTACTTCATATAACAAGCCTTAATAAGCTCACTTACAATAAACTAGAAACTTTACATTCAAACAATTCAAATAAACACCACCAAAAAGAAGGTGGACCATACCATTCAAGGGAAATTCTAAATTGAAACTAAACAACATAACCAACTTACCCTTTATCCATGATTTTATCACCTATTAAATTTTATTCAATAATTCATCATAAATTAGCCCTTTCGAATGTATCTAAACAACAATAACAATCATAAGAAATAAAAACTCAAAGACTATCAATTCATGCTCATATAACCCATTTCTTAAGCTAACATTACATGAAAAGCATTAACATGACTTCATTGAATTTTTAACCTTAAAATCACAAACTAACCTTATAAATATCATTAATAAGTCATTCAAAACATTTTCATGCAATACCCGTATTTAGAGTTGAAGATAGAAGAAACTAGAGTTAAGAACCCATTTTGAAAATTCATTAGAAGGGACTCGTTCAATGGAAGAGAGTTCAAGGATGGATACCGTACCTCACATTTAAGAAATACAAAATATTTTTGATGAAGAAACAACAATAAACAACCCTCCTAGTATTTCTTGACTTCTAGCTTCCATGGAGACTTGAGATAGTCTTCTAAGAGAGAGGGGTTTTAAGTTTTAGGAAGATGGGTCTAAAATGAGGTCTTAGGGTTTAAAACACATTAATATAGCTAATAAAAACGAAAACTAGCGTCCTAGGGTCATAAAATACTTGGGGTGAATTTACAAAACACCCCAAGCAAAGGCAGCAACTTAGACCTTTTGGCAGACCTCACGGACGAGACCTAACCAACGGACAATCTGTCCACCAATAGACCGTTTGTACGGTCTCGTGGTTTGAAACGTAGATCACAATTGAGACTCTCCATGCTGACTTTCAGGTCCGGTCGACTCCCTAGGCCGATGGACTGTTCGTGGACCAAGAACCGTCCTTAGGGTCGTCGTTTGGTCACTACTTCTGCAGTTCTGTTCATGTCTTGGGCAATTCATCTAGGGTCCCTTGTGGGATCGTGCCCAGATGTTAAATCCCAAAACTAAGTCGTCTAGGTCATAGGAACATCTCATTCCTGTTTAAAGGAAAACGAACATGTAAAACTCAATCAAACACGTTAGGACACACAAGTACAATCTAAGCCGTGCCCTCCGAACATCACGGACGTTTGACCTCCAAACATAACTAAAATTTATATAATTTCTAAGAACACTAATTTAACTTATTTTAACTTAAAATCAACTAAAGAAAAAACAACAAGGCTCTAGTTCCCTTTGTTTGTTTTGGGGTATTACATTCTTCCCAACATAGAATAACATTCGTCCTCGAATGACACAAAAACTTCAATAACAACAAGGAGTCACTAAGCATCATAAAACACATTACAGGCAAGGCTCAAACAGCCAAAATCAAAGCATCAGCTAGCAATGAACATCATTTCACACTTTCCAACAATTAGAAACATAGGCGACTCTTGCAGACTTCAAAATTTTTAAAACTCACATTTAACCTTCTCCACTGGAGGAACTACCTTCTCCACCATTAAAAATGCTCATACAAAATAATTTTTCACACATTGAAACTTCAATTCAGGACAAACAATTTATTTTCAAAATTTTTCACAGTGAAGTTCACTGTGCTCACTGTTAAGCATACCAATTTTTTTTCTTCTCAAATTCATTTTTAAGCAATTCATCAAGATGACACCTTACATGACTCAACTCTAAGGCACGATATTAAAACAGAGAAGAAAGTGAAACTTCTATCATCCTATAGCCTCTTGTCCATGGATGTGACGCGACTCACACCAATGACACATATACTACTAGATGTGCCTTGTGAGACTTTTCGAAATAAACTATTTCCCATAACCTTATGCTATTATACTGAGTATGTCACCACTCGAAAATACTCCCTAGAAGTTAGGAGGAACCCTGGTCTCGTGGCCGGGCGTACTGTACACTTTGGGATCATGCAAAAGCTCTTCAACTAGCATTAATTAAATAATAAATAAAAAGTAGTGCAGCATTAAAACTTTTAACGAATAATTTAATAAAAGGAAATCTTTCATAAATTCTTAATAAAGCTTATCGTGACAAGCCAAACTTAAAGACACGACATAAATAAATTAGGAACACGACACTTTACATGTAAATGAAATACATAATTATTCTTAACATAAAGAAACTAAGAGCATAAGAAATTTGCCCTCGAATAAATGAGGACACACTTTATCTTAAAGAAACTTTCACAAGCTTTTCCTTGTAGACCTCAACCTTTAAAATGCTTTCAACCTATACTTATTGTGTTGATTAGTATGGGGTTAGTACAAATAATGTAATAAGTACGAAAAGGGAAATTTTAGTAAAATAAAATTTCATGCAATTTAAGTAAAATATTAAAAAATATTGAAGCAAAACATAATAAGAAACATCATTTATGACTTACATAAGAGATTCCAAAATTTTACACCTAAGGGACAGTTTACAGTAAACTTCCAAAAACATACAGTTAACCAACTTGACATTACAGTAAACTAATTTAATCCATCACAATGAAATATTTAAATCATTATCAGTGAATTCAACATGAGTAATTTCAATGTACTATCCTAATCTAAATGAGTGAACTTCCAAGGCCAAGCAAAAGAGAAAGTGAACTCATTTTCCGTAAAAGTTTCGATAACTCAGGATTAACCTAAGACACAATAAGGTAAGACATGAAACAAGTATGCATATGGATCCTTCAATACACACCAAAGGAATCCACAAGACTACCCTTTTTGGATTACTCAACTCGAGAGAAACCACCCCTTAATCAATGCAAAGACATTAAAATACACCCAACAAACCACCAAAGTCTTCTCTTTTGGAATTCCTACTTAGTGCAATGAGTAGATGGCGTCCCATGCCACCACCTACCCTAAGTTGCACCAACTTTTAGAAGGTTTGGCACATAGTCTTCCCTTTCGGAAGGTCCTTCTTAGTGCAATGTATAGATAGTGTCCGATAACACCACCTACCCTAAGTAGTATGTTCTTTTAGAAGACAGTTCATTCAATTCAAATAATTGTCACCAAGACTCCCCTTTCGGATTACCTACCTAGTGCATTGGATAAATAACATCCCATTCCACTACCTTCCCTAAGTAGAACACTCTTTCACAAGACTTTGCACGTTCATTTCTTTTGTTTGAGTTAGCTTAACCGACATAAACTATGACAACAAGACATGGATTCCCGATATTAACCCCTATGGTATGAGGTTTCATCACTTGTCTAGAATGAGGTTATTCTATTAGCATTTACATGGCTTTCCCAAAAGCTACATCAATGTGGGCGCATATTTAAGGGATAAGGAGATTGCTCGTACGTAACTCATTCTCTACTAATGAGGAGTACTCAATTCAAGAGGTTCATTGGAATATAACATCTCAACTCACAAAGTGTAGTCGACCTCTCCTTCATATTCTCTCGGTATTAGGAATAACTTCCCACGGATTCAACAGGTACATTGGATTACTCATCTGAAGAGGTACATTGGAATACAACAGCTCAACTCACAATGTATAATCGATCTCTCCTTCATATCCTCTCGGTTCTAGGAATAACTTCCCACAGATTTTCAACATTAAAGACTATTGGTTAAGGATAACTAGTGAACACCACATCTCAACTCCCAAAAGGAATTCATCCTCAAACCTATCTTATAAAGCCAATGGGATGTAGTGGGGTTGCTACTAAACACTTTGTTTCAACTCAGGAAGGGTTTTCACCCCGTAAATCCCCTTTAGGACTTAACTTATCTTCATTCATTCACTCAAGTGTGAGTGTGCGTGTACATGTGAGCACATGTTGACCTACTCTTCAATTTGTTTCCATTTAAATATTATACATTCCTAGACCTTCATTCATCACATCACACACTTTACATAATTCATATAATATTATAAGTCCTTTAGACATAATACATAGCATACTTCTCTTAATTAGTTTCATAATGCAATTATCAAGAATAATTTAATTCAAGCATACACTCTAGTCTACTTCACTTAATCACTTCATAAGGAACATTTATAAAGAATGTCATATTTATGATCATACTTAACATAACAAGCATTAATAGCCTCATTCACAATAAACTAGTAACTGTACATTAATATAATTCAAATAAACACCGCCACCAAGAAGGTGGACCATACAACTCAAGAGAATTTCAAAACTGAAACTAAACAACATAACCAAATTACCCTTTTATCCATGATTTCATAAAATATAATGTTTTATTCAATAATTCATCATAAATAATACCTTTGGGCAGTAGCTAAACAACAAAAACAACAATAAGAAAACAAAGCTCAAAGGCTATCAATGCATGCTTATATAACCTATTTCATAAGCCAACATTAGATCAAAAGCTTCAACAGTATTTCATTGAATTTTTAACCTTAAAATAGCCAAATAACCTTGGAAATATCATTAATAAGTCATTCAAAAAATTTTCATGCAACAACCATATCTAGAGTTGAAGATAAAAGAAACTGGGGTTGAGAACCCATTTTGAAAATTAATTAGTAGGGACTCCTTGAATGGAACAGAATTAATGTATTGATACCATACCTCACATTGAATAAATACCATAGAATTTTGTTGAATAAAAAACCAAAAACAGCCTTCCTAGCATTTCTTCACTTCTAGCTTCCATGTAGACTTGAGAAAGTCTTTTAAGAGAGACGGGTTTTGGGTTTTAGGAATAGGGGTCTAAAATGAGGTCTTAGGGTTTAGAAAACATTAATATAACTAGTAAACACTAAAAAAAACGTTCTAAGTTCATAAAACACTTGGGGTGAATTTACAAAACCTCACTGACAAGACCTAACCAACGGACCGTCTATCCATCAATGGACTGTTGGTAGGGTCTCGTTGTTTGAAACGTAGCTCCAAATGGATCCTTGAAATCCTGAATTTCAGGGACAATCGACTCCTTAGGTTGAATGACAGTTTGTGGAACAACGGACCATCCTTAGGGTCGTCGTTTAGTCATTGCTTTAGTAGTTTGGTCCAAAGTAGTGGGCCCTTCATCTTGGGCCCCTTGTTGGTCCTATATGGGGTCGTACCCATATGTTAATCCACTAAACTAAGTCGTCTAGGAATTAGGAACATCTTGTACAAGTTTCAAATAAAACGTACACGTAAAACTCACTCAAACACGTCAAGACACACAATTACAATCTAAGGAGTTCCCTCTAAACGTCTAGGACGTTTGACCTCCAAACTTAACCAAACATTATACACTTATTTAGAGCACTAAATTAACTAATTTTAACATAAAATAAACTCAAGAAACAACAACGAGTCTCTTGTTCACCTTAGTTCGTTTTGGGGCATTACAGGAAATTTTGGGTCCAAGTCTTGTGCCCTTCTCTAGGGCCCCTCGTGAGTCCTACATGTGGTATTTACCGAATTTTTAAACCCTAAAATAATTCATATAGTTCATATGAACATTTCACCTAAATTTAAAGAAAAACAAACACGTAAAACTCACTGAAACACATGAAGACACAGAAGCGCTTTTTAAGGCACGCCTTTCGAACGTTATGGACTTTTTTGGACGTTTGACCTCCAAACATAAGTAATATTCATGCACTGACTAACAACACTAATGTTACTCATTTTAACTTAAAATTAACTCAATAAGCACTCATGATTAGATAGTTCACCTTAGTTTGTGTTAGTGCGATACATGGCGGGTACACCTCGTGAGTAGAGATGTTTTATCCAATGTACCTATTAAGATGAGTGCTCCTCGCTAGTAGATAGTGAATTACATAGAAGCAATTTCCTTATCCCTTAACTATGCGGCCCCATAGGTGAAGCTACTGGAGAATAAATGTAAAGCTAAATAATATGACCCTATCTTAGGAATGTATGGATCCCTCATCCAGTAAAGGTAGTACTAGTATTTCATGTCAAGATCTCATGGCCAATGTCGGTTAAATCTAGAAACAAAAAATGCATGTAAATTAACTACATAGTTTTAAGGTTTTAATACTTAGGGTAGATGGTGCAATGATATCCTACCTTTTCATTGCACAAGTAGACAATTGGAGATAGTCTTGGTGTGTTCTTATATGAAATGTATGAATGGGTCATGATATGATGTAAATGAAAGTATTATGAATTTAAGTTAAATGATAATGAAGCATGTGGATGTTATGACATGTATGATGGAATCTTAGTATTTCATGAATGTGATTTACCTAATCTAACGTTATTCGTAAGAATCACTAAGTGGAAGTGGTAGTATGGGAGGCTAACTTCACAATGCATAGAGTATAAATTGGGGTTTTCCTTTGAATATGGATCTTAGATGATGTTCCTAAGTATATTTATGTTTCTATAGTGTCTTTGATATTGAATGCTAACACGTGTAAATGAAATGAAGTAAGCATATCCCTAATAGTCTTATGGATCGCTTGAGTAAGTGTTGAGAAGGTTGGATGGGCGATCACCTTATGTCGTACTTTGAGGATCCTTTGGACATTTTAGGATAGGAGTAGTTCATGTGTAATTTTGGGTTCATTGTAGGTATGCCTTTATGTTGAGTAAAAAATGGATGGTTTACCTTATGGGCTAAATGAATGTTTTATATGATGTTTTTAGACTTAATTGATTATGGATTTTTTAAAAATAGTATGACTTGTATGTTTCAACTAAATTGTCCCTTTTTGCATAATTTTGCATAATGCCATACTTAGTACAATGTCTTGTACTAACCCCACACTTTGCTATGCTCTATAAGTATAGGTTGGAAGCAAGTGGATGTTTTAAAGTCATGTTTGAGAATCTACTCTCTCAAGACTAAGTACGTCCTCGTATATTAAAGGGCATAGTATATTTCTTTATGTTTTATTTAAGACTTATTATACATATTCTTTTAATGTTAAGGGTCGTGTCCCTAAGATATTTATGTCGTATCTTTATGTTATCTTGTGAAGATGAGATTACACTTACTATTTATAAAAGATGTTTTCCTTATAATTATTTATCATGAAAATTTTAAATATCCGCACTATTTTTCATGTCTTATGTAATGATAGATAGCATAGAGGCTAGTATAGTACCTTCAAAAGGTCAAGTACACCTTGTGACGACCTAAGGGTTGCCCTAACTTCTTTGATGTACTTTCGGTTCCTTACAAACTTGGAATCAGATCATAAGGTTGTGGGAAAAAGTCTCACAAGCAACGTTTAGTAGAGTCTTGTTCATATCAGTATGAGTCGCGACACATCTGTGGGCAATAGTCTATAAGGCGATAGAAGTTTCCCTTTTCTTCATTTCTCTATATTTGTGCGTTAGATTTGATTTCTATAAGATTCTTTTCTCAACCCCTTATCTTGTGTTTATTGACATGAACACGAGAAGAACACCCGTTTAAAGGGAGGTGGAGAAGTATCTAATGAGAGAATTAATCTCGAGAATGAGCAAGTTCTTATAGTTGAACAACATGATGTGAATAAGGAGGTTCCCCCTCCGGAAACTCAAGGACCTCAACTGCACCAAATGCCTCCAATGACCTAAGGTCCTCAAGCTCCCTATCTTTAAGGGTATATGACTAATGAGGAGGTAAGGGTTGCTCTTAGAGCTTTGAATCAACTCATGAAAACCCAAGTTCATGTCATTACTAATCATGTTGTTGCCCTAGATAACCTAGGTGTTCAACCTCAATCCAATGCTAGAACTCCCGCTTCTAGAATTTTGTATTTCACTAGGATTTACCTTCCTACTTTCCATGGCACTATAGTGATGAAGATCTGTATGGCTTCAAAGATGAGGTTATCAAGGTGGTGGATTCTATGGGTGTGACTCCTAGAGATAAAGTGGAACTAGCCGCTTACCAACAAAAAGATGCGTCTCAATTGTTGTTTGAGCAATGGAGAGATGAGAGACCCTTAAGGGAAGGTCTTGTGGATTGGGAAGTCTTGAAAACGACTTTTCTTGATAGGTTCTTTCCCATAGAGTTGAGGGAAAGAAAGTTATTGAAAATTTATGAACCTTTGTCAAGGGGGAGTGAGTGTTAAGGAGTATTTGCTCAGTTCACCCAACTCTCTAAATATTGCCCAACTTTGGTAGCCAACTGTATTGATAAGATGAATAAGTTCGTGATGGGGGTATCTATTATTGTTTAGAAATAATGTCACATGACTATGCTTCATATTGATATTGATATCTCTAGGATCATGGTGTCTGATCAAATAATAGAGGAGAGATGACTAGGGATGGAAAGAGGCCCAGATCAGATGAGGCATATCAAGCTATGTCTAATAAGAGGTTCTTTAATGAAAACTCTTTTATAGGGAACAAGGATAGGGTTTCCAACAAAAATTCTAAAGGTGGTGGTTATGCTTTAGAGAGGCCTAGATGTACTAGTTGTGAGAAGCAACACTTGGATAGGTTTCTTGCCGGCATGGATTGTTGCTTTAGATGTGGTAATCAGGTCCATAAGATGATAGATTTCCCTACCCTCAAGGAAAAAGGTAAATAGGTCAATCATGCTCCTCATGATGGTCCGGATCCTAATGCTCCTACGAAAAATTGTTTGTACGATCTGGGAGCTAAAGAAGCGACTAATTCAGAGTGAAGGCCCTAGTAAGTCATAAGTCATTATGGTTTTTATGTGTATGTTATAAGATGTGTTTTTATGGTCTTGTCTCTTATGTTATCATGCCTTCATGTTAGAATTGCTTGAATGTGAATTATTTAATTTTGATCATATTTCACTGTAAAAAAGAAGTGTTCATCCTAAAGAATTTTAAATTTAGGTTTAATTAGCTTTTTAATGAATGATGGTCTCAATATGTGTAGAAATGATGTGTAAGAGCATGACTAATGTTTGATAAGGTAGTTCCTCCATAAATGATTAAATGAGTATTTGGTGTGATTTGCGGAACTTGTTCAAACTTGCTTAATGCTATATAATGTGAAATTGTTTCTCGTTTTGAATTGATGCATTCAGTAAGAATTTCTTGACCTTGATCATTTTTGTGATATGCTTCTAGTTTTGTCCATGAAGTCCTCGGAAGTGTTTACTATCATTCGAGGACTGCTGTTTTTCTTAGTGCGGGAATCGTAACGACCCTAAAAAAGAAATAGGTCAAACTAGAGCTTCACATGTGTTACATGATTTAATAATGTATTAAAATATTATATTTTAGCATTACAAGTCCGTTTGTAAATTTTAGGAGTGTTTTGAAGTCAAATGCCTAAGATGTCCGAAAATTAGTTAAAGTTGACATAGTGTGTCGTAGTGTGTTGTACATATGTTTTAGCGGATTGTTTGAGACTGAAATTAAGTTTCAATGGTTCCTATGCCTAAAGTGACATGTAAAAGGTCGAAACGGTGAGAATGATGTTCCCGGAACTACACAAATATTAGAGAAGGTGCTGCCCAAAGCAGCTTGCAGGGGGCAGAATCTGAAGACCACCTCGCGACGTGCCTGCTACACGATGTCCACTGCCTCTGAAATATTTTAAAGGTAAAATTTGGAGCTTGTCTCGCGACGCGCAGCCAAGTCCCAGATTTCGTGACGATCTTTTTAAGTCAAATTTCAAGTTGAGAAATGGTCCTAATGGTGTGGGGGTCTTTTGGGAACTTTGGGGATCATTTGTGGACTCATTTAGTTTATATAAAACGTCATTTAACCCATTATTTCCAACCCTAAAGATCCAATCAAATTTCTCCAAAAACCATCTCTCCAAAAACCTCCATTGAAGAAGCTTCAAGCGTTAAGGAAGAGCACCAAGTTCTTCACGTTTTCTTCACAAAATTGTTGTGGGTTTCTTCATATAAAGGTATGGTAGTCATCCTTGATCCTTCATTCATGAAAGGATCCATTTCAAAAAGATTGCAAAAACGATTACAAACTTCAATTTTTTTTATTCCTCGACTCTACCTATGGGTCTTTGCATGAAATTGTTTTATTGATTAGAATGAGTTGTTCTTAGATTTAAATGATGAATTCAATGTAAAAACATCAATGTAATCATGTCTATTCGTTTTATCAACTTTTAGCTTATGAAATTGGTTTAATAAGCATGACTAGATAACGTTAAAATTATTGACGTACGTGACTTTGGAGTTTTCTTAGGTGATGGTCCTTATGTGAAGTTTATGTCTATGAGGTGTTTAAGACATATGAATATATGTGGTATGTATTTAACATGCATCAATGTATGATAAATGGTTTTATGTTACATTATTAGTATTATCCATGTCTATACGACGTATGTGAACTATATTGAGATTATATGTGCCTATGGTCATGAACTTTACTAAAAAGACAAGTTGCATTATTTCAAATTAAATGTCTCTTTAAATTCATGTTTTTCATGATTGCATACTTTGTCCATTATTGTTTTTATTTTTCCTCCTTTTTTAGACAATGTGTAGGTGGTGATGGCTAGAGGATGTCTCCTAAGAGAAGAGCTTTGATAGATCTCATGTGTTTATTAAAACGGATACTTAAGATTCAAGGATTTCCCAAAGCCCAAATCTTATTAAAAAGGTAATAGATTTTATACTATTTTTTGTTGTTATGGGTCGTGTCAACTCTATTAATATTAAGTTTAAGATGGCACAAAATACATAGAGTCAAACCATGTATTATGATATATTTTTATATATATACGAATTGATGTTCTAGCATATAATGTTCTATGAAATATTTTAATTTTTCTTCTAATTTTTTTACTATTATGCAATGAAAGACGTCTAAATGCTTGTCTTAGACCTCCTAGAGGTCGATGACGCCATGTTAAGATTGAGGATACCAGAACTTCTATGGTATACCATCAGGTCGTAATATTTAGTTTCTTCATTACTCTTGTGTCGTGCCATTGAACATAAATCTATATGGTCTATCTCTTCTTTTCCCTTGTCAGGTGATTTTGTAGATGTGATTGTTTGGAAAGGAAGATGTTTCTAATTTTGAGGGACATAATTGTGGTTTTGATGCTGAGGATAGTTTTGTGGCTAGAAGAGTAGATGTGAAGATTAGTTTGAGGATTGTGATGTGATCCCATATATGGCTATGTTTGAATTGTAATATTGGGAGTATTATGATGTGAAATTGTATGGTTATTTAGTTGTAAGAATGGTAGGAGTTCAAATGGTTGAATGTAGTACTTTTTTGGGAAAAATGAGATATCTTATGATTTTCTACAATGATAGTAGAAGAACTAAAGTGTAAATTTGAAGAGTTTTTAACGAATGTGGTATTCTTGTTAGAAACAATAGATTTTATTCTATTTGTTGAGATATGTGATGCCTATGAAATAAGTGAGGTGATCTTTAATGGTGTTTTTCTAGATTGAATCCTAAGAGGTAGGTTTTATGCTTGACTTGTAAGGTTAATGTTTAGTCTTAATGCGCATAAGTTAAGGGTAGTATGAGTTACTACCTTGTGAGAGGTATAATGGTACTTTGAAGTATGAAACCTTGAACATGGCTTTACCCTATCTGGGGGAGAATGAGTTTCGTAGAAAAGTAGTAGATATCCATATCTTTCCTTATATCCTTATTCAAGATTTAGACCTAAATACTTGGTAGTTTGGTGATGATTAAGAGTCTTGCATATTAGTATAAGTTGCATTTCCCGTAATGTTATGAGAGTCTTCGATGTGATAATGTTTGGTATGCTCTTGATGATATAATGATTACATTTTGAGAATTTGTAGTCAACCTATATTTCTCTTTTTAAGGTGTAGCTGATGATATTGCTATATTGCTTCAAAGTTGTTTTATAATGTTATAATATCAATTAGTATGAATTTGCCTCTTATGTTGACATGCCTTCATGTTAAAATTACATGAAAAATGGATTAACGAATTTTTAGCATGAAAGACGGTTAAGGATTGTGCATTCGTAGTAAATAATTTCAAAAACAGACTTAATTGAACTTTCATTATTTGTAGCTTTAATGTGTGAATAAAAAATGTGTCTAAGAATGTTTAATGTCGGAGAAGGTAATTCCTCTATAAATGAAGAATAAGAATGTATTTTGAAGTATGGAAGTTACTTCCAAAAAGTTGCCTATGTAGCATAGGAAATTCTTGTCAATGTGTAATTGGTATTGCTTGTAAGTTTGGTGAATTTATTTTGAATGTTTGAACCTTGAATTCATGTGTTGTGTGCTTCTTGTAATTTCTTAATTTTCTTAAAAGAGCTTAGTGTCATTCGAAGACGATTATTGTTCCAAGAGGGGGATAATGTAATATCCAAAAACAAACTATGGTGAACTAGTGCTTGGTAAATGTTTCATGATTTCAACTGTGTTAAAATAATTTTTAATGATGTCCTTAGGAATTTTATAATCTTTGGTGATGTTTGGATGTCAAATGTCCGAGAACGTCCATGACGTTCAGAAAATGTGCCTTAGAAAGTGCTTGTGTGTCCTCATGTGTTTTAGCAAGTCTTACATGTTCATTTTTATTGAAATTTATATGGGATTTTCCTAAGACCAAGATGTAAATTTATAGTGGTTTAACATCCGAGTAATACCCCACCTAGGACCCACGATGGGCCCTAGAAGAGGACCCCATCCCTTTGTCAATCTGCTGCAAAGTAGTGACCAACGACGGCCATATGGGACGGATCATCGGTAAAACAACAGCCAGTTGACCATGAGCGTTGACTGGATGTTAAAGTATAGAAAATACCTGCAAAAAGTGAAGTCTCAGCCCCAATTGACGGACCACTTCTAAGGAGGGTCGATTGGGCAACGGCCTGTTCGTGAAGGGGCATCGATATTTCCTGCGTAAACCTATCAAAAATCTGCCATGTCTTGGGGTGTATAAAAATTAACCCCAAGACTTTTATGAACCATGGATGAATATTTTAGGGTCTTTTAGGTACATTAAGAGGGTTCAAACACTAAGACATAATTTTAGACTTCTTAAAAACCCAAAACCGTCTCCCACGGAAGACTCTTTCAAAACCCAATAGAAGTTTGGACTCAAGGAAGGGCTTGGAGGGGCAGGTTGTGGACGATTCTTCATAAAAAAAATCATGAGTTTTCTTCTCATCGAGGTATGGTATACATCCTTGAACTCTCTTCTATTAAAGGAGCCGTTTCTAAGGAATTTCAAAAGAGGTTTTCAAACCCTAAATTATTCTATCTTCGACTCTTAAGTATAGCCCTTGCATGAAAATGTTTTTATGGATTCAAATATGATATTTCAATTGTTAGTTGGTGATTTTGATGCTAAAACTTCAATGAAACCATTTTATTGCTTTTAATTAACATCTGACTTATGAAATGGGTCTAATGAACATGATTTGATAATGTTATAGTTCGAGTTTCTTTATGGTTATATCGTGACTTAGCTACTGAGGTAAGTGTTATTTTATGAAGTATTATTTTTGAATTAATAGTAGGATATGAAAGCTTGAATTAATGGTAATTTGCTTACATTGTTTAACGCTTATGATGAAATTCTCCTGAATGGTGTGGTCTACCTTTTGGTGGCGGTGTTTACATGAAATATATGAATGTGAATCTACTTGAGTATTGTGAATAAGGCCACAATGGTATATTATGTGAATTATGATGATAATGATGTTGTTCTTTGAGATATGTTTTATGAAGCTTGTTATGTAAAGTATGGTAGGGATAATGTCTAAATGAACTTTATGATTATGTGAAGCATGTTAAAGTGTGTAATATGTGAAGCATGTTTAGAAGCCAATGTTATGAAAGTGGAGGTTATGTGAAAGGTTTCCTCACATGTATAAGCACTCATACTTTGAATGAATGAATGAATTAATGAATGAAGATAATGAATGTGAAGATATGTATATATATGCAGTTAAGAACTCCATATATATTAAAAAGACTGCCTGTTTCAACTCTTTTGATGTGTTGCTTAACAAGATGACTAGTTGAAATAATGAACTCGTAGTTGAAACTTTTCCTTAACATTCCAATGATTTAAGCCTCGTCCTCTTCCTCTATCTATTGCACCAGGCGCAACAAATGAGTATCTTATAGTACTCTTCATAATTGTTCCTTCCTGATTTTCAATTCATGTCGAACCTCCAAAAAGAGCAAAAAGTAAAAAAAAATGAAGAATACTTTTTATGGAGTAACATGAAGAAAAGAATATAATTAATATTTCAAATAGGTACCAGTGAACTTATGGATAGAATATAAGTAATCAAAAATAGAACTTTTTAAGAGTAATTATCATAGATAAAAAGGATAAATCAATCTTGTGATCCCCTCCTCCCAAACAATAATCATGTTCTACAATGTAATAATAAAAAACTTCATGTCTATCAATTTAGGAAAACTACTTAATATCATCAATATGTTGTTTTTGTTTCTTTGGTAAAGGACAAAAATAGGTAGATTTAGGAATTCGTACAAAAGGCATGGAGAAGTCGAATAAAATTGATTGAGATTGTTGTATTGATCGTCTTGTGACTCGATCCTTCTCTAAGAATCCTAACAAACACACCATAAAAGTAAGTCTACTTTACAAATAACTATAAACAGCTAGTGTGAGTGAACAAAAGTAAAAAATGTTTAAGACTCCGTGGGGGAGTTATTCCTAGCACCGACAGGATATGTAGTAAGGGTGGTTACACTTCGTGAGTTGAGATCATGTATTCAAATGTACATCTTGATATGAGTATTCCTTGTTAGTAGAGAATGAGTTACATAGTACAAATCTCCTTATCCCTTAATTATGTGGCTGCATAGGTGTTGCTATTGGTAATGGCATGTAAAAGCTAGAAGAATAAACATACCCTAGGAAAGTTGGAATCCCTAATCCAATAAGGGTAGTATTGGGATTTCATATCTAGCTCTCATGGTCTATGTCAGTTAAAGCTATTCCCCCACAAAAAAATGAATGAACTAAGTCTCCTCATCGAATGTACTACTTAGGGTAGGTGGTGGTATGGGGCGCTATTTATCTATTGCATAAGAAGAAATTCAAAAAGGGGGATCTTAGAATGTTTTATATGAAGTAAATTAAAGTCAAGTTTATATAATGAAGTAATGAATGATGCATTGCAGTCATGGATTGAGTTGTTAATGAATTCTTTTTGATATATTGAGTAGATTAACATGTAATTCAACTTGTTTATGATAATTGTTGATAGTTTGGTGTAAATTGAAGAATGTGATCTTCTATCCCTAACCCTACGTATTGATCTTGACATATGTTGAATGGTGATCATTCAATTGAGTTAGTTGCTGATTTGATTACTATCATATGGTAATATTATGATTTAATTAAGATGAATTATAGGTCTGTCATGCTAGTTCTTGAGATGTGATTTAGGTTATGAATTATAATGTTAAATTAGCCTATGTAGCTTGTCGCATGTTGTGATTAAAGATGAATTGTGTGGCAGAGATGCAATTGGCCTTATTATTCTGTTGGTTATCATTCTTCAATGATGTTACTCCCTAAGTTGGGTTGAGTTATGGGTTGATGGTAAGACCTTGATTATAGGCTATGAGAAATACTTTGTAAGTCTTAGAATCTCTATCTTTACTTCCAATTGTGATTAATTGTTGTTAATCAATAATAATACATTGGAGTATGCCTTATACTAGGATTATAGGTTTGTATGATGTTCAATTGAAATGTTTTGACTATGTTGTGAGGTTGATGAAGGTTTATGTGCTATAAAGCTGGTGAAAACTATTAATGAGCCTTAATATGTTATGAGATGGTAAAGTGTTAACCTTACTTATATGTATTGTGATGAAAGGACTTATACTCATAAAATTCTTATTGAGCTATTGATGATGATGATTATACAAGGGGTAGACCCGATGGCCTAAATTAATTTATGACTGATAATTAAAGGCTTAAAGACATTTAAAAAAGGGTCTCTAGCTTATCATATAGTGAACTAGATAGAGAAGTGTCCTTTCCCACATAGGGAAGGTAGGAACACTATATTATTGTTGAGATTGGAGACTATAATGCATGGTACAAAAAAAGGGTACCAACTAAATCTCCTAGTTCTTGAACTATGTTTCCCCCATAGGAACCCTTCTTTCGGTGTAGGGTTTTATGATACCGGATTCCAAACTAGCTCAGTGGTCTATGTAAGTTAGAGCAAGATGTTCCCAAAAGGTAAAACGAATTAAAGGACTTGAACTCTAACTTTGATAACCTAAAGGGTCTAGCTTAGAGTAGGTAAGGGTACGGGACTCTACCTAATCATTGCACTAGTTAGTCATGAGAGGGAGTCATAGGAGAAGGTTCTTATATGTTTATGCTATGATAATATATGATGTATATATGGTGACCATTTCATATTGTTGATACTGTATGTTGATTAGTTTATTTACGAATATTCCTTGTACAACAATGATAATATACGATGAAATGCAAGCCTAAATACCATGAGATGTAAAGTTGGCCACTAGTCATGTTCTCTTGTTGAGGATACTTTATTGAGTAAGGTTATAAGGCTTTGCTTCGTCATTGCACTTGTTGACTTCATAAGGACTTGTGAGTAATTGTCTTACTTATTATGATATGTTTAACTCTTATTCATTCTAGAGATATTATTCTTTGATTTTTGGGTTGTAGTAAATCATGGTTTCAAGTGTGTTGGGATAAGTATTACTTGTTAACATATTAAGCATGATTGGTTAATTAATATAACTTACTTGACTTTGCATTAAGCCCCTAAAGGGTTACAATGACATTCTTTGATAAAAAGTCCATTTTAGTATGTTTTGCTTGTGTATGTGCATAATATCTCATACTTAGTACATGTGTAATACTAACCCCGATTTCTTCCCCTGTTCCAAACATTTTAAGTCCCGGTCGTTGAAGAAAGGTGATATACCATGGTTTCATGGTATAATTAATACTTTTTCCTTAAGTTTAGTGTGTCCAAAAGCCTTTTTTTGTGCTAATTTCTATATAAATTTCTCTTTGTTTTGCAGGAAATCTGTCCAAAGATGAATGCGGAGATTTTGAGCGAAGAAATGCAGAAGAGACCACCTACGGAGCTTATGACAGTCGGTCGTGGTTGTGACGGTCCGTAGGTGGCAGCGTAGTAAAGCTGCTGAAGGAAGATTGGGATGTCTGACCAAGTGTGGGGTTACGAAGCCTGTGACGGTCCGTCGTGGCTATGACGGCCCGTCCTGCAGGTTCGTCATGAAGTTTAGAGAAGTAATCCCGGTACCCAGATTCCAAGAGTTGAAGTGTTTTGGAACGAAGACCCTCGACGGACCGTTGTGCCTATGACGGTCCGTCATACTTGCCGTCGAGGGTGGTGAAGAGAGCAGCAGAAGAAATTGCATAAGTATGGGACGACGTAGTCCATGACGGTCCGTCGTGACCACGACGATCCGTCGCGTGGTCCGACGACCCAGCCGCGTTTTGGCACATTTCCAGCAAAATAAAGTCCTTGTTTAATTAGGTTTTTATTTTTTATAAATAGTTCGAAAAACCTCATTTTTGAGGGTAGACTCTTAGATTGTTAGACTCTTAGATTGTAAAATTCCTTATTGGTAAACATTGTATTGTGAGATTCTTGATAATCATTAGACAATTTGTGAGATTATTGATTACTTTGAGATTCTTGCAAGTGAACATTGGTGATTAATCAAGCAAACTTTTGGATTTTACTCTTTCTCATTGTAGTAAGTACATGAACTCTTATTTAATATATTTGAATATTGTGTCTATGGCCATGAGTAACTAAACTCCATAACTAGGGTTTTGGGAACCATAGGCAAATAATGAGATAAACCCTAACTAAAA
>NC_028644.1:34858881-34861672 GCF_001406875.1 Solanum pennellii
GGCGGACCAAGGTGCGGACTGATATTTTCTAGATGCCGGACCAAGGATTTAGAAATACATAACTTATCACTTTGCATGCAAGATACTAGGAAAGAATTGTTATAGTTAGCGTTATCAAGTTATGAACCTGTGGGGAACACATAAACCCTAGTTACTTTGATTCATTGATTAAGATCCAACATTCAAAGTTGTTAAGTGTCTCTGTCAAGTGTGTTAATTAATTTTACTCATTTAGAAATAGAAACCCCCCTTTATTGTTTTTACTTTCCAAGGAAGTCATTGACCAAACAAAAGTAATAACAGGTTGAAGTTAAGTCTAGACTATTTTCCTCGTGGGAACGATCCCAACCTCACTAGTTGGGTTATTTACTTGACACGACCGCTTTACTTCTTATTTGAGAAGTAAGTTTGAGCGTATCAAATTTTGGCGCCGCTGCCGGGGAAAATAGCTTTTAGATTAATTTGAACTTATTACTATAGTTTAGTTGATATTTTCTTGATTTTACTTTGTTTTATTGTTTTTGATTTCTTTTCAGAACTATCCTCCTTGTATGCCAAATACACGGAGAGGAAGAGAACCGCTGTTTCCCTACGATCACGAGTTAGAGCGTACACTGCGCAATATGAATCGAAACTTGGGAATAAATGATGAGGATCCGAACCAGAACATCCCAGCTCCGGTTGATGTTCATGGTCAGATGTTACCCGATGCTCCGGGTGAACATCAACAGAGGGGACAAAATCCCGTTCCACGGCCCCAAGAATACTACAGAGGGTATGATAGCATAGCAGACTCGGATGGGCCACTTGTCTTGCCCCCTCTACCCACAGGCCACACTTTAGTAGTAACTAGTAGCCTGATTCAAATGCTCACTGCCAGAGGTTTGTTTTCAGGGCTACCTTTTGAGGATCCACATGCCCATATAGCTAAGGTAAGGGCAGTGTGTAAAAGTTTTGTGGGGAGGTCTGATTTGGATATAGATTTAATAGGGCTCAGAGTGTTTGCTCTCTCACTGACGGGAGAGGCTGCTATATGGTTCACTGTGCTCCCATACAACTCAATCTTCACGTGGAACCAATTAAGAGATGTCTACTTAGCACGCTACTATCCGGTCTCTAAGAAACTAAACCACAAAGACAGAATGAACAACTTTGTGGCACTACCAGGAGAGTCAGTTAGTAGTTCTTGGGATAGATTCACCTCATTCTTGAGAAGTGTTCCAAATAACCGTATAGATGATGAGTCACAGAAGGAATACTTCAATCGGCGACAGGATCATAACAATAAAGCGGTGTTGGACACTATAGCAGCTGGATCTTATGGGGAATGTCCTTATGCTGAAATTGCCGAAAAATTAGAGAAAATCTCCCTGAATAATAAATCTTGGAGTACTAGGAAGTCTGATACAGGGAGAAACACCTCGCAGTGCAGTCCACTCACAACCCAGCCACAGATGAGATTCGCGAAGAAATGGCTCAGATGAGAACCGAGCTTGGGTTGGTACTAAAACATGTCATTGGGGGTGCAGAAAAGATAAATGCAGTCAACTACTTGGCTAAACCACCACCTCTTAATGATGAATGCTATTATGCGGAGGACACTTATGCAGTAAATGAGCAGACGGGGGGTTTCCGACCAAGCGCCCAAGGCTCAAATAAGGATAATTGGCTCCAAGGTCAAGGGAACCAAGGTCGAAACTATGGTAACTACAATCCTGAGGGTCATTATGTCCGAGATGGAAACTACAACCGCGACAACAACTTTAACAGGGGTAACTATGCAAATAGAAACGAGAGGAATGGGCCCTATGTCCCTCCTCAAAATCGTGAAGTTACTCCTAGGGATAGTGGAGATAGTATGGCACGAGTTGAGGATATGTTGCACAAAATGATGAGGAGGTTCGATGCTAGTAATAAGCACATTAAAGAGTTAAGGGGTGATTTAGCTAGTATGGGGTAAAAATTTGATACACATGCAATTTTGATTAAACAGATCGAATTACAAATGGCCCAATTATCTGCGACAGTGAACACATGGCAATCGGGCACTCTTCCTAGCAACACTGTCCAAAATAAATAGAATAATGCGCACATTATGGTAATCACTACTCGGGGTGGTAAGCAAACCATTGACCCACCTATGCCGTCTACTGAGGAAAATGTGAGAAAGGATAATGATAATGTGGTAAAGGGTAGTAGTGAAGCAGAGGAATGTAATGGAAAAGATGCAGAAGTACCTATGAAAGTAATTCCCATGCCTAGGCCACCACCACCTTTCCCTCAGAGATGAGTGAAAAATTCCTAGGATGGTAAATACCGTCGTTTCATAACAATGTTGAAGCAACATTCTATCAATGTCCCTTTGGTAGAAGCTCTAGAACAAATGCCAAGTTATTCCAAATTTATGAAAGATCTGGTCACCAAGAAAAGATCGGTCACTTTTGAGGATGATGATAGACTGCAACATTGTAGTGCGATTGCTACAAGATCCCTCGTACAAAAGAAAAAAGATCCGGGTGCGTTCACTATTCCTTGTGAGCGAACCAACCAATCTAAACCTTAACATTTCAATTCAATATCAACATAAAGCAATGCGGAAGACTCAAACTCATTAATAAAAGACAATTCAATAACTTCTAAAATTCAACATCTATTATTTCCCCAAAATCTGGAAGTCATCACCACAAGAACATCTATGATCAAATTACTAAACTAAGAGTATTCTAAGAAGCTAAAACAAATAAAAGCTAGTCTATGCCGAAACTTCAAGGCATCAAGACATGAGGAAGGA
>NC_028644.1:34871040-34971077 GCF_001406875.1 Solanum pennellii
AATTTGATCATAGATGTTCTTGTGGTGATGACTTCCAGATTTTGGGGAAATAATAGATGTTGAATTTTAGAAGTTATTGAATTGTCTTTTATTAATGAGTTTAAGTCTTCCGCATTGCTTTATGTTGATATTAAATTGAAATGTTAAGGTTTAGATTGATTGGTTCGCTCACATAGGAGGGTAAATGTGGGTGCCAGTCGCGGCTCGGTTTTGGGTCGTGAAATACTTAGGATAGGTTGAAGTAATGAAGCCATGTATACATTGCACAAGTAGCTCCTTACGAAGTTCTAGGAAGGTGACCTAACATGTATGTTTATGCTTATGTACATATGCATGGTATGAATCTATTATATGTGATCATATCCTTGTATGCACTATGTTTTTCTAAACGACTATATGATAAGGTCTTGTATTGACATGAATGAAGTTGCTTCTACTTACTTTGTTATGTATGAATTGAATGTTAAGGTATGTTGTCTAATGGAGGGGTTTCTAAGTATGTGTGGGGTTATGGGTTTTCATATGTGCATTGCACGCGTACACTATGATTGGGTTCATGAACATGGTATAATAATGATATTTATGATGAAACGTAAATATATGTGTACATTGGTGGAGCTTACTATAGTGTCCTAAGGTTTTGATTTAAATGTGTCTTTGATGTATTATGCTTATATGAGGATGTGTGTTGGTTTTGTAGGTTGTATGTGAGCTTTCTTTGTGACATTAAGGTATACAATGCACCAAGTCTCACTAAAGGGTTGTTTGGGATGTTAATGAATAAATGAAAATAATGCTCATTGTTAAGGGAAAGAGTGCTTAATGTAAGGTGCCTTAAAAATGAATTAAATTCTATATGTGATCATATGTAATGTTTGGCATTTGAATATGTTTATATGAAGTATGTGAATGATATAAATGCTATTGTCTAATGGTTTTATGAATATTTTTAGTAAAAATGCATGAAATATAATTTTTAAGAAAATGTCCCTATTAAATTTATGTTTTTGCATGGTTGCCATACTTAGTGCATACTTGTACTAATCCTATTCTTCTCTACTTTTTACATAAAGTGTAGGTTATAGATGCGTAAAGGATGTCTAGGATTGAGGAGCTTAATATGTGATTCCCAATCTCAAGGAAAGGGGTCCTTAAGTTCCAAGGATTCCCTACTCATGTTTTAATGTATGTTTATTAAATGTTGTACAATTATGTATTATGTTTTGAGGGTCGTGTCCCTACTGTATTTTAATGTTGTTGAGTCTAAGATGGAAAAGAGTCTTATCAACTTAAAATGTATTATTACATATATATATATATATAAATATATATATATATATATGAAGTGATGTTTCAAGCATATGATGTTCTATGAATAGTTGTAAATTTTCCGCTAAATTTACTAAGATAATGCGATGAATGATTACTATGGGCTTGTATAAGACCTCCGAGAGGTCATGTACGCCATGTTACTTCTAGGGGTTGCTCCCCGGTGTGACAAACGTGGTATCAGAGCATAAGGTTTTTAAAAGTTGTTTAGGGTCAATGAAGTCTGATATTGCCACCTCTAGAAGAGTCCCATAGCATTAGTGGTGAGTCGCGACACATCAAATGGTACGAGAGTCTATAGGACGACAGAGTTTCCTTTCTAATCAATCTCATATCGTGCCATAGAACTTAACTCTAAAAGATCTCTTTGTTATGTTTTTTGATCCGGTGGTCCTTTAGATATGATTGCTCGGATGAGATTGTTTTCTATGCTTGAGGGAGAAAAAGTGAGTTTAAATGCTTACCTTGGTTTATGGTTTCATAATTATATGTGAAGGTGAATTTTGGTATGTTTGGATGAAGTGATTCCATTTATAGATATGCATGAGACTTATGTGAAATAGCATGTTATATTGAGAAATGTATGTCATGATATAGTTAAAGCATGTTAGAAGTTATTATGGTTAAAACTAGTGTCTTTTGGGATAATGTGTTATGATATGATTTTGCATTATGGTAGCCTTATATACTAATTTGATATTAAAATACTTAGTGACTAGCTACGGAAGCATGCTACCCTAAGAATATGTGCTCAAAAGTTGTCAATGCTTTCTCTTTGTTTATGTGTGGTCCTTGATTACTTGTCTAGAATGAATTGGAGTTCCTTGTATGAACTTGATCCTAGGTGTGAATGTAGTATTTTGGTTATGGTAGGATAATGATGTGGGTTTTAGTGACTTTGAAGTCACCTTACTGTAATGTTTAGGGTTTAAGAAGAAATTTTATGGATATTTGTACTTGTTGTTTCCCCTAATATTGTATGACCGTTGTGTCTATTGTATTGTATGAAAATCATATGTGGTTGAATGGTATGACCAAACTTTATAATTGGGTATAAATTGCCTAGGAGATGATATTTAGAATGCCTTCGTTGACTTACCGTAAATTTTTTCTAAATGATAAATACATTGAAAAGATGAAAAATTAAGGTTGTTAAGTTAAGATCCTCTTAAGGTTAGGTTAAGTTACTCTTAATGGGGTGTACCCTAAGTGGGGGATGGTGATGCAATGGTAAGGTTGTAGATATTTCTACCTTTTCCTTCTATCCTTACTTGAACTTGAATCTAATGAATTCTATTAAGCTTGTTCATGAATACAGTTTTTCATAATGTATGAATTGAATGACCTTAACATGTTTTATATGTATTTATTGACATTACCAGGAGGATATTTTTAATATCCCAAAGTGCATGAAGGGAAATTTTCATACAATCCATGTTTTCTCATGTGTATTGTGCACCTTAATATGATAATAGTGAATTTGACTTCATGAGTTGAGATAAGAAATATGGTAGAAGTCACTTCTGAGCTGTATGTTTAGCCTTATCATGAAAAGTTGAGTCTCTTTGAAATGAAATATGTTGAGTCTCTTGAAAAATGATGTGACTTTTATTGTTTGGGAAGCATGTTGTAGGCTTAATTTTGAAAATTAAAAGCATGTTTAGGTAAGTGTTAATGTGTGTGACCATGATGTGTATGATTCTTTTCAAAATATGCAAACTGTGAAGGTGAGTACTATGTTAGGAATTAAAATTTTGTGAAATTACTTCCTAATTGTGGTGATGTGCTTGGTCTGACTTGCCATTTAGACTTCACTAGGAAGAACACATGAACATGCCTTTGTTTAAAAGTTGAGATTTCACATTTTAAAAAGGAAATTGACCTTGTAGATTGCTTAGGGATGAAATCATGATACATGTAAGTGTGTTGCGGAGAAGTACATTCCTCCATGGACACCACTATGTATGGTATGGTTATGTATGACCTTCATGGCACTAGGTCTATCTAATAAAGGTCTTTGTTGGTTCAATTAACTCAAGTCTATGTGCACTGAAGTATTAGTGCCTAATTGCTTCTTGAGTGTTGTTGAAATTTTTCTAAGTGAGACAAAAAGAATAGTTGCAAAAATGAGCTCTTTATGAATTGAAGTTTAATGACCATGTTATGATTATGATAATGATGTTCCTCCACTACACCATTTTGGCCTACGACCACACTAATTTCTGACAACGCTTAAAAACTGTTGCAAAAAATATCTAAGAGCACACTTTTATGGTGTAGCCTTTTTACTTGACTTTCTACCACAATTTTATTGGCAACACTTATATAGCGTGCTCTTTAAAATAATAGACTACACATTTTAAGTGTTGCCAAATAATAAAATATTTTGAAACAATTGTTTATGCATATGGATACACTTTTAAGTGTGGTATATTTATAATTCTATAAACAACACTTTCATAATGTTCCCTATTTATTTTCATATATTTTTTAAAATAATAACATTCCCATGTTAATCTATTGTATGCCAAAAAACAAAAAAGAAGACGTATTTGCCCTAAATTTCATACGCAAGAATTTTTAAGAAAACCTTAAAATTCAACCATTATCGTCGGTTCTCTTCCCTTTTTGGATTGTTTTTTTCATCATCAAGATATTCTTTTCAAGAATCTACACAAAATTACACCTTAATATATCGGACGAGGTCGCATTTGTTGAGCCCTAAATGTGAGGAATCATTCTATTATGTGATGAAAATAGAAATTAGGAATCGTTCTCTCGATTAACAATGGTGTATTGGACGAAGTTGCATTCCTATTGGTGAATTTGAATACGAGTGTTTGATCTTTGGAACTTCTGAAACTACTAGCTGATGATAGTAAGCCTCTTATTCTTTCTGTATGATTTTTTTTATAAATCAAAACATTTTTGTTGATGGTAAGTAAATGTACAGTCAAGTTTTTTGTTGTGAAACTTTTTTTGAACTATAGTGATGTGTACAGAAAGAATCTACTTCAGTCTTCTCTGTGTTTTCTTTTGTGTACCAGCTTGTACTTTCCCTTGTATAAAAACTAGGGGAAAAAATCAAGCACCTTCACATTTCGTAGATTTTGACTTTATTAAAAACTTCATTCAAGTTTTATGTTATGTTCAATTATGCTGATTTAGATAACCTACAACCTTTCCCTAACAAATTGTTTTCCCTGAATATTTATGTGAGTTTAGCTTCTTAACCGTATGTACAGTGAACATCATGACGCATATACGATATGTGAGAATGAGAAGGAAGAAGTGGTGGAATCTTAATTTTTTCATAAAATAGTCTAATATGATCTCTCCCCTGAATATTTGATACATGAATGGAGTGGATGGTAAAACAAGGATTCTTATGACTGACTTGAGCTAATTGGATATTTTCTGTACTTCATTTATTGTTCAAATTGTAGAGAGTTGAGTTTACTTTAAATAGATGACAATGAAGTGTAGAATTTTAGTCTAGGATATACAAACTACAGTATAAGCATCATGATTATTAATCTTAGATTAACACATAACCATTTGAATTATAGGAGAAAGTTTCTATCCTAGAAGAGCCATAGAAAATGCATGAACTACATTCCTTGAATCATAAAGAAGAAGTTGGTGTATTAAGTATAAGATAATTGAAATATAAGCACTAGTGCTTGATTAAAGTTATGGAAGTACATAAGTTATTGAGAAAATGTCTAATGTAAATTCTTCTTTAAGCACCATTCTCTTAATAATGTTTCATGTTAACATTTTTTGACTCACATCTTAAACCCATGTGATAAGCTAGAAAAACATTAATTTAGAAACTGCTTTGAACTCTAATGTGCTTTATCTAACTTTTGTATCTTCTTGTAAGGTTTTCGACGAAATTGCATTTCCATAGCACATATGTATCAGCGGTTGGTACCTTGTTTTAATGATTTTATCTACCTAGTAAAAGGATTGTCCGATTTATCTCGAGAAGATTGAAAAAATTATAGTGATAGTGAAGCATATGTTAGGATAAGTTGAGGGACCTAGTAAAGGAAGTCGTCATTATTAGTCGACATATGAGTAGAAAACATAAGTATTGGGGACTTGCTAAAGAGACTAATAAAGAAAAAATTAAATTGAATGTTCATGCCTATTCTTTTAGCTTTTTGTTGGTAGCTTCGTTCAATGTTAATGGAAGTCTGGAACTTGTTCTTCTTGTCAAAAAGAGTTTATCTTTGTTGTTTGTTTGTAAATATGTTTGGAAAAAACTAAATCTCATATTGTGTATTCAGTATATATTTTGCAAAGAAAAGGCAAGATCTTGAACATAATTTCCAATAATTAATTCATCTATTATTGTATTCCTTACAAGATATCATATAAAGTATCAAGCAACAAAATGTGAGTGCAGTTAAATACTACCTGTCATTAATCTAATCGAAACTTGAAATATTACATCATCTATGTAAATCTACTTATTTTTGAAGGGTTCTACTCATAGTACCTTATGAAGTTCGAGCACGTTTCTCCTCCTCTTTCGTTTGTATTAGTATTCCATCAATGTTTTTATAGTTTTTATGTAGTAACTTTTTGAATTACTAGTATTTCTGCACATTTGACATTGATGAAACTATTATAACTTGTTTGATGCAAAAGCTTATTGTTGGATGTATGAATTGTGTATCAAGGCCATTGTCTAATGGTGTGACAAATTTCTTTGAAAGTGATGTCTTACGGTAGAGTATGATTCTCAAAGTGTTTGAACAAAGACAGTGGCTTTGACATTTGAAGTATTTGCACTGATTTTACAATTTGTATCAAGTATATTTACATTTGCAATTTATGATATTAAAATCTACATGAAGGTAAGAATATTAGGACATTAAAGGAAATATTACTAATTTTTTTTTATCTTTTTTCTTATAAATTTTTTATTTAAGGAAATGTAGGCTCCGGTAACAAATTATTTCTGACCAATTGTTGGATCAATCTTACAAAATTTGTACCTCTCTTTCCCTTCTTCCCAATTATTTGGCTTTCTTGGTTTGATAGTCTTCTCTTCGGTGGGTATCGCAGTGTTAGGGTTAATGTTATATAGTTACATGTATTTTAGGTTCTTTTGTTTGTGATGGTGTTTATTAGCCCTTTTACCTCTTCTCTGTTTGTGGTGGTATCAAATATATTTGGTTTCTAGCAATTTTTGCATATATTTTAATTGTGCTTTGGGGTTTCTCTACATGCTCGATATTTTGTCAAATTTTGTTCTTAGGGATCAAAATATTAATTGATAGTACACAACTAATTTACTTTCCAACTACTCGATACCATTTTAAAAGAATATCATTTATGTATTATAGAAGTGTTTAGATTGTTTGCTAAATATTTATGTACTTCATATAACACTTAGCTCATATATATACTATTACATTGGCTAAGTAGAAATTGTTATTGTATATCTTCAATTTCTCCCCTTGTTAGTTTCTATTGAAATTTTTAAACAGAATGTGATGGATCATGTAAGTGATTCTACAAACTCTTGGTGCTACTATACCACTGTAACTTGATGCTCTATAAGCAAGTAAGGATATATGACTTGAATCTTATGAAGGAATGTTTTGACATACTATCATCTCATAATCACAATGGTTACTTCTGTCATATGTAATAACACTGTGTTATGAAGATTCACAAATTGATAGTGCTTCGATGATCAAGATGCTAGAGTTCTTATTTATTTAAAACAAGTTAACAGGAGAATTTCTCTAATGGAATTGTAATTATGATTTTAGGTCTTGCATTTATCTTTTTAATCTTATCGAAGCAAGCGAGATCATAACTATATGAGGAGCATTTTCCAAGTTAGTCTACTAAAAAACTTGATCTAAATCTAAACTTTCTTTTATGAACATATTTTACTACCACTTCTAATCGACATAAAGAAATATTCATTCTCTACTGGGCCATTTTACAATTATCTATGCTCCATTTAACTCCAACAAGGATGATTGAGTTCTAATCCCAATTTAGCAAGTTTTTTCTTTATAATTTTCTACTGTATTTTTGGGGCTTTTACATTATCTATAGTTTCAAAACACTTAATTGTTTGTTCTATGATAAAAGTAAGCTACTTTATCTCTTAAACTTTGAAAGACTTTTAGTTTTTACAAGCGTATAAGTATCATGTTACCTTCAATGCTAGGATAACGGTTGTTGCTGCATTATTACTTCTTTGTCTCTTGCATGTTGAAGGAACTAATGGCTATTCTTAAGGTTCATCAACGACATTACATTGCCATATAAAGAAGAACCTCGTAAAGAAATATCTTTTGCATTTTTACATGATTCCAAGTAAATCTATACGTAATAAATTTCCTACAGATTCCTTTACAAATAAGTATCTTATTTACTTGTATCATAGTGCAATTTTTGGTTCACTATTTAACTTTCATGGCTTTGCATGCATCGAAATATAGAGAGAAGTTAGCATGCTACAATATATAAGTCTAAGTTATAGTCATTAGGATTGTATCTATTAAAATTGTAAAGGGGAGAAAAAAGATAGTGTTGAAGTGTTGTTGTTACACTAACCCTAAAATACTTAATTCTTAAATTATAGTTTGTGGAACTCGACGCACATTTTAATGTAGCTCTACCTTTAGTGAACTGAAACTGATGCGCACTTTCAATAATCAAAAGGTTTTCACTTGCAGAATGATGTGGTGGTGTTGATTTCTTAAGGATTTTTTCTTGTGAAACCTGCTACGGCAGTTATAGGGGTCTGACTGATGTGTTTTGGAAAAGGCTTGACAGAGCTATGATAAATGACAATTGGCTCATTCAGATACCTGTCACTACAGTTACATACTTTCCAGGTATTCTAGATCTAACCTTACTTTACCAGTTGATGCAACTAGTTCACGAGCCATAGAAGGTCGTTATCTTCAAAACTATTTTGACTCAACTCATGTGTTGTCTCCTTAAAAGGTATTTTAAATTTGAAGTTCAGAAAAAACATAGATTTATAGAGTGCTTATGTATCGTATATACTCTCATTGTAAGACATATTTCATCTTGTTATGGCCTCCCCACCCCACATATATTACTAAATAGTAGTAAATCACCATTACATCTTAACAAAAATAAAAAGTTTTATTGTGTGTTTCTTCAATGCAATTGTGTTCTTCAATCCAACATCAATATCTATGTTTTTCTTTCTTTCTTTTTTGTTCCTTCCCCTTCTTTAAAACAACAATTGTTTTTGTTCTATAAACTAAAACATTCAAGAAAAATGCCAAAGCATAAGTAAGTTGCTTCTTCATTTGTCATTCCATTGAGAATATTTGGATTCTTAAGGCTACAAAACTATTTGTTTTTCTTTTATGCTTTGTGTTTTAGGATGGAGGAACTAGGAAATTAGAGATTTTCCCATTTATTTGGTTAATGCTATTTCACTAAGGTTGTGAGATAATGGGAAGCCATGAAAATTATTCATACACCTTTGTTCTTCTTACACATTTTTTATCATAAATATTAGTCCAATCTTCTATTAACTTCCAAGTTCCAAGAATGTTGTTTTTGTTCCATTAATTAATAATTATATATACCTTTGATTCTTTGAGCACTACTTACAATTCTCATTATTGGACCATATATATATACTTTGAATCACCAAAAATGATATTATAAACGACTGCAATCTGGACTTCTTGCCTCTTCAATAGATGTTGCGATATGGAACTTCTTGCCTATTTTATAACAATCGCAATATGGTTTGTGAGGGGAAATGGAGGTGAACAAATTTTAAGTGGATAATGAAGAGTTTTTTTAACTATTGTAAAAGTATGAATACATAATATTAGATTTTGTGAAATATATTCATTTGTGAAATATATAAAACTATTGTAAGAGTACTTTTTGAACTATTGTGTACACATTTAAAATATTGCTTTATTACTATGTGTATGCACACAACACATATTACGTTTTTAAGTTTATGGAAAATCTATAAATTTGAATTACTTATTATCTAATTCAATGCTTAAGATTGTTTATTGAAAAACAATAATGGTGTATTTTAATTAGAAATTCTTGCATATAATTTGTGTATGCATATGGGCAAAGACTACATTTCAAAGCTTTGTCATACATTAGATAAAAAAGGAAAAATTTAAGAATTGTGGGAAATATGGTAGCAAAGGCAACGCTTAAAGTGTAGCTGGTAAGGCAACACTATTAAGCGTGGCTGCAGAGTGTGGCAGTTTTTACTATTAGGCTACGCTTGAAAGTGTTGTTTCTAAGGCCACACTTTTATGAGTAGGTTAAAAGAATTGTCTTTTTTCATTTATGTCTAAACTTCAAAGTCTAGCTGATAAGGCAACACTTTTAAGTGTGGCTGCAAAAGATTGTCTTTTTTGCCTTATGACAACGCTTTTAAGCGCAACTGATTGCCTAAATTCTAAGGTTACGAGGCTTTCAGCCACTCCTGAAAAAGTTTGGATTAATGTCAAAAAGTATGTCCTTTTATCAAAGGCCACACTTTTTCATATTTTAGGCCACACTTTTCTAGGGTGGTTGTAGACATAAAATGTTGTAATGCTCCTATGAATATGATAAGAACCTTTATGTTTGATTCATTAAAGAGTGAGTGAATAAAAGTTTTGCTTTTTTGTGTGAATTGATTCCTTAAATGTCTTGATTATATTATAAATGTGATGAACTTCTCTATAATGCATCGATGTCCTTGTTGTGAATAAAGAACCCCAAGTTTCATTCGAGGATGAATGCTCCCAAGTGGGGGATATTGCAAGACCCAAAAATTAGATAGGGTGTCTAGAGCCTAACATGTTAGTATTAAAGATCTAAGGTGATAAAATAATGAATTACAATATGTTTTTGAGGCAGTGTGTAAAGTTTGAGGTGATTTGGAAGCCAAACATCAAGGGACGACCAAGACGTTCAACAACTATTAACCTATGTGCCTCATGTGTTTTTTCATGTTTATATATTATATGTCATGATCTTATGAAGCCTTAAAATTATTTATAATGATGTTTAATCGTAGTATATGGAGTTTTGTGAAGTTTGCAGGTCAAACGTTCAAGAACGTCTACGACATTCGAAAGTTAGCCTTTGCGACGTCCAAGTGTGTTGATGGGGCCTAGCCTGTTTGGACGTGTTTCCTGTATTTGTTTTAGGTGAAACTCACGTCTGAGTTCTAAAACATGATAAGGGTTTTATTTTCTTTTCAAATGTCTGGGCACCACTTTTAACGGGCCCCATAAGGACCCAAGGCTTGTCGAGACACTGGCTTTGCAGTGTGAATCGACGAACCAAACGACGACCATTTTGTTGACCAACTGACCGTTGGTGAGGTATCGTAGATGGACACTTACCCTGGGCATTTCTCAACTCAAAAACCAGGAAAGGATCAACCGACGGAAGCCAAAGGACGGCCATTCGATTTACCAATGGCCAGTCGATGGTGGTATGTCGATGGTGGCATGCAACACTATCTTGCGAATATTTTTATTTAAGGGGTGAATGGGAAATTCACCCCACGTCCTAAAAAAGTTCTAATTTATTAATTTATATATATATTGGTGTATATAAGGGATCAAACAGGTGATAAACCCATTCCCAATCCCGTCTATATGAATATGAACTTTCCCTCCAAAAATCTTCTCCCTAGACACCTCTATAGTTATTGAAGCTTAAAAACAGCTTAGAGCATGGATCCTATGGTTTCTTCACCAAGTTTTAGAGGTCTTCATGTAGATAATGGTATGATGATCCTTCATCTCTAGTTATTCCTTCATCGAGAGAGTTAATCTCAAAGATTTAAAAGAGAAAAATATGATCAAAGTTTCTCTTCTTCAATCTATTAATGGGTTCTTTCTCAAAACGTCTTGTGATGGTTAAATGACGATGAACTGATGTTAATGCATTAGTTTTAACGTGATTTTAATCCAATTGCATGATAAACCCATGTTCCCTCACTAAATAGATTTGGTCATTGCATGGGCTTTGTGATCTTCACATGCGATCAATTAAATTGTCATTCTATTA
This sequence comes from Solanum pennellii, assembly GCF_001406875.1. Lineage (NCBI taxonomy): Eukaryota > Viridiplantae > Streptophyta > Magnoliopsida > Solanales > Solanaceae > Solanum > Solanum pennellii. The sequence continues at coordinate 34,882,438 of NC_028644.1, forward strand.
GGTGAAAGTGGTTATATACAATGTTATATATGTGAAATTATGTTGAATTTTTTATGAAGAATCCATGTGGATCAATGTGTGAAGATTTGGACATGCTTAGCCTAGTTTTCCTTGATTCACTATAACATTGGTCTTTTACTTGTTTAATGTTGAATTCGATTAGGTGAAGTTTATCATAGCTATTGTTTTAAATTGACATTATAGACTAAATATGGGTGTAAATCCTTGATGATCAAATTCCATTAGAGTTGCATGAATTAATCTATGTTCTTCTAGCCTACTATTTGAATGTTGTAATTAACATTATGTTATCTTAATTCTAGGGTAGATGAAGCATGATTTCGATTTGATTTATATCTATTTAGGTACTTCCTTAAATGTACATTTTTTGTAAACCTTGATTGATGAACTAAACTAGGGATGTTAGTTGATGATCTAAGACTCTCTACTTTCTAGTATATATAAGATGCCTTGTATTATGTTGTAGTATAGTCTTGTAGAGACTTGTACATGATTTGTTTTATAATTAAAGTATATTTATATACTTCCCTAATATATGAATTGTTGATACACAAGGTATATTGATCAATGATGAAAGGGTGAGAAATTTGTAAGAACGCATATCTCCTCTACCTTTTCTATATAAATGTTCTTAGTGAAGACTTGTATGTCTTTGTGTGGTATGATCCACTTATGGCGGCGGTTTTTACTTTATTGTCATTATTTATGTGTTGACCATGGACTTAAAGGGAAATGGATGATTATATGAAGGAGTGGTTGTGATAATAAGCTTATGTGTAACTTGTGCCTTGTCTTCTTATGTACTTGTGAATCTAGGTGATGTTACTATTATTATGAGCATGTAAATGGATATGTTAATCTTATGTGTACTTGCTGCTTATGATGAGGTCGGATGATGCTATATGTGATGTAAATCTAAGATTAGTACATAACGACTAAAGCTTACTGTAAGAATGTTGTAAACCTTAAAAAAATACCATTCTATGATGTTGTGTGATGTATAATTCACTAAGATGACTTGATAGATATACTAGCATAGGCAAGGGTATTGTACTTTGACTATATATTTCACATGTGCATCTTGATGGGATTGTTCCTAGGTTGGTATTTTATGGACATTCATAGGATTGTATGAACATATTATGAATATAACGTATATGCTATGAGGTTAAGTATATGATACGATGAAGTATGAATCTGCATAGTGTCTTGGAGTATTGATATGAAAGGATTTCTCATATAAATACACATATAGATTTATGCATTGATATATGACCATGTGTGATATAAATGTGTTATGTGAAAGGTTTGCTCATATATATGTATACACACACACACTTGAATTATGATCTAGTCAATAGAGGAACCTTTAAAGGTGTGCTAAAGTGTATCCTAAACTAGATAGTGCTAATACTTATGTTATGTCTATGTGAAAGGATCTTCTCACATGATTTAGATTGATGAAATTTCATTTATGACCTCTAATGTATGCAAATGAGGGGATGAATCTGCTAAACCAATATTTTATAAAGTAATGTAAATGAAGGCTTTTAATAAAGGGAACTTTTTAGCACCTAGTGAACTTGAAATATGAGTGTGTGTCCTTTCCCAATGTGGGAAGGAATGTCTACAATAAATATCATGTGATGGATAACAACAATGCCTCAATAGGCATAAATAGAATTTTTAATAGTGAATAACCATAATACCCCCATCTTGGCATAAATAGGATTTTGACATGTACCCCCAAGTTCCATAACTATGCTTGACACATAGGATCGAGCAATGTGATATCACTTAATATTATAGGATGTGTTAATGTTCTACCTTGGGTATGTAGGAACACCTTCCATTGTTGTAAGGCTCTACAACACCAAATTCCATGTTTATCACCCATGGTCTTCGTGTCGGTTAAGGCTATAGTTTCCCTAAATTAAAATGGACAATGTAATTAAATGAATGGGATACTAACTAGGAGGACTTAATGGAGGTTACTTAGGATAGGTGGAAGTTATGAAACAATCTACACATTGCACCAGTAGATCCATAGGATGCCTTAGGAAGGTGCTCTAATGTGTATATTTATGCATATGTACATATGCATGGTATGGTAGTATTTATCTACTTAATATAAAGGGCAGCATGGTATGAATCTTCGAGATGTGATCTTCTCTTTATATGCACTATGTTTGTCTAAACGACTATGTGATGAAGGTCTTTTATTGACATGAATGAAGTTGCCTCTACTTACTTGGTTATGTATAAATTGAATGTTAAGGTTTGTGGTATCATGGAGGGTTTACTGAGCATGTGTGGGATTATGGGGTTTCAAATGTGCATTGCAATGGTAAACTAAGATCAGGGTAATGAACAAGGTCTAATAATGATGTATATGATTAAAAGTAAATATATATGTAAATTGGTGTAGCTCACTGTAATTGTCCTAAGGTTTTGACTTAAATTTGTCTCTGATGTATAATGCTTATATGAGGATATATGTTGTATTTTGTAGGTTGTATGTATACTTTCTTTGTGACCTTAAGGTGATATATTGCATCAAGTATAACTAGGGGATTACTGGGGAAGTTAATGAATAAAAGGAAATAATGCTCACTATTAAGGGAAACGTGCTTAATATAATGTGCCTTAAAAATAATTAAATTCTATTAATGATCTTATGTAATGTTTGGCATTCTATTGTGTTTATCTGATGTATGTGAGTGATATAAATGTTGTTGCCTTAACGTTTTATGAATATTTACTCTAAAATACATGAAGTATGATTTTCAAGAAAATATCCCTTTTAAATTCTTGTTTTTGCATTGTTGTCATGGTTAGTGCATTTTTTTTCTAATCCCATTCTTCTCTACTTTTTACACAAAGCGTAGGTTATGGATGTTTAAAGGATGTCTATGATTGAGGATCTTGATATGTGATTGCTAAGCTTAAGGAAAGGGTACCTAATTTATTCTAATGTTGTTTAGTGTAAGATGGCAAAGAGACTTAGGGTCTAAAAATATATTATGACTTATATTTTATATGTATATGAAGTGATGTTTCTAGCATATGATCTTCTATGGAAAATTTAAAATTTTCCGCTAAATTTACTAAGAAGATGGGATGAATAATAACTATGGTCATTGAAAAGACCACCGAGAGGTCATGTACACCATGTTACTACTACGGGGTGCTCTCCAGAGGTGAAAAACGTTGTATTAGAGCATGAGATTTTAAAAATTCGTTTAGGGTCCAAGAAGTATCATATTGCCACATCTAGTAGAGTCCCGTATAATTAATGGGGAGTCGCGACACATCAAATGGTACGATAGGCTATAGGACGAGAGAGTTCCCTTCTTAATTATTCTCATATCGTACCATAGAACTTAACTAATAGTATCTCTCTTTTATGTTTTCTTGTTCGGTGATCCTTTAGATGTGATTATTTGGATGAGATTGTTTTCTAACTAGGTTTACCCTAAGAGGGGGATGGTGATGCAATGGTAAGGTGGTACATATTTCTACCTTGTCCTTGTATTCTTACTTGAACTTGAATTGAATTAATTTTAATAATCTTGTTCATGAATAGAGCTTTGCATAAAGTATTAAACGCATGACCTTTATATGTTTCGTATGTATTTATTGACATTACCTATAGGATATTTTCAAGATTACAAAGTGCATGAAGGGAAATTTTGATAAAATCAATGTTTCGTCATGTGTATTGTGCATCTTGATATTCTAATTCTGAATTTTACTTCATGAGGTGATATAAGAAACACGGTAGAAGTCACTTGTGAGGTGTAATGTTTAGCCTTATAATTAAAAGTTGAGTCTCTTTAAAATGAAATATGTTGAGTCTCTTTAAAAATGATGTGACTTGTATGGTTTGGGAAGCATGATTGTAGGCTCAATTTTGAAAAGTGAAAGCATGTTTAGCTAAGTGATAACGTCTGTGCCTATGATGTGTGTTATTTTTCTCAAAATATGCTTACTTTGAAGGTGAGTAATATGTTGGAAATTGACGTTTTGTTAAATTACTTTCTAATTGTTGTGATGTGCTTTGTATGACTTGTCATTTAGACTTCAATAAGGAGAAAACATGAGAATGCCTTGGTTTAAATGTTGAGATTTGTCCTTATAAAAAAGGAAATTGACCTTGTACATTCCTTAGGGGTGAACTCATGATAATTGTAAGTTTGTTGAGGAGAAGAACATTCCTCCATGGACACCACTAAGCATGGTATGGTTGAGTATGACCTTCATGGCACTAGGTCTATACTAATAATGTTCTTTGTTGGTTCAATTAACTCAAGTTTATGTGCATTGAAGTATGAGTGCCTAATTTCTTCTTGAGTGTTGTTGCAATATGCCTACGTGTGACATAAAGAATATTTGCAAAAATGAGCTCTTAATGAATTGAAGTGCAATTACCATTTTATGATTAGGAGAATGATGTTCTTCCTATGAACATGATAAGAACCTTTATGTTTGATGCATTAAAAAGTGAGTGAATAAAAGTTTTGCTTCCTTTGTGTGCATGACTTTATGATATTATAAGAGTGATGAACTTCTCTATGATGCATTCAAGTCCTTGATGTGATTAAAGAGCCATAAGTGTCATTCGAGGACGAATGTTCCCAAGTGGGGGATATTTTAAGACCCCAAAGAGATTTAGGGTTTGTAGATCCTAACATGTTTGACTTAAGTTTATAAGGTCCTAAAATGTTTTATAATATTTCTTAGAGGATGTGTGTAAAGTTTGAGGTGATTTGGAAGACAAATATCAAGGGATGACCAAGACATTTGATGACTAGTCACATTTTTGCCTCACGTGTTTATGTGTGTTTATATATTGTATATCATGAGATTATGAAAAATTCAAATGATTTATAATGATGTTTAACAATAGTATATGGATTTTCGTGAAGTTTGGAGGTCAAACATCACTACACCATTTTCGGCCTACAGCAACACCACGTAAGTGTAGCCTAAACTAGCAAAAAGTGTGGCCTTTGATAAAAGGCTACACTTTTGGACATTCAGCAACACTTTTTAGGTGCTGTCCAAAAGAAGCGTAACCTTTGACATTAGGCAACACTTTTTAAATGTTGCCATCTTTGGCTACACTTATAAAGCGTAGCCAAATAGGTATAAGGGCATGCTTTGAAGACGTGCATTAGCAACACCTATTTTTTGTTAGACTACACTTAAAAGCGTTGCCTTTTCAGATTTATTGGTCACACTTAAAAAGTGTTGCCTTTTATTGGTCATGTATTGCAACACTTTCAAAGTGTAACTTTTTTATCTACCTAGAGTAACACTTAAAAAGTGTAACTTCAACATTTATAAGCCTACATGTAGCACAAATATATATAATATATTTACATACATACAAGTGACCTAAAACACAAAATGAACTAATTTATCATTAAATTGAAGCTATATATTTCAAATAAACTTTGAGAAATATTTCATATACAACCAAAAGATAGTATGTGTTGTGTACATACCCAAACTTATACATCAATATTCTAAATGTGTACACAATAAATCAAATATGTATTTAAACTTTTACAATTGTTCAAAAACTCTTCATCATCCACTTCAAATTTGATCACCTCCATTTCCCTACACAAATAAGATATTGGCAGTTATATAGAAGAGGTAAGAAGTTCAGATTGCAACAATATAGAGAGGCAAGAAATCCAGCAGTTACAGAAAATTAGATTGCATCTTTTGATGTTCAAAGTAGATGCCTACTTGTCTTTTGATGTTCAAAGTAGATGATCTTCCCTTAGGTGTCTAGAATTCCAAATGAGTTCAACAACAATGAATAATTGCATTAGGGTTCAAACTTCATAAGGAACAATATAAAATATTTGGTGTTATAAAATAACCATGATGTACACAATCTAACACGAACACTAAAGAAAAAATTGAATTAATGAGGAGACACAAACAATTAGATTCTCCTAATAATTATTTGTTTATTTGTTTGTAGTTATGGAAGCATGCCTTCTACTAGGATGTCAAAAGTGATGGTTATAACATGGATATTCTATATAATAAGAAAGAAAATAGACTTTACTGACATAAATATTTATATATAGAAGCAGCAGCAAAAGAAGCAAGACCTTAGCTCAATTAAAACCAAATACATTAACAACAACTAAAGAGAGACAAGTCCATATTGTAGATTACAGCAGCAGCAAAAATTAAAGAAAATTAGATTAGTTTCCTTGTGTAGTTAATATGTTCCACGCGATCAAACAAGGATACTAAATATGACATAGAAAAACTACACTTCAAACAAACCAACCAAGCAAGATTAATAGTGGTCAAGAGAAACAAAACTTTAGCTCAATTCAAACCAAAGCCACTAACAATAAATTACCAATGATGAAATAGAAAAAAATATATATAAGTCAATAAGTAAGATCAAAGATCTGTTATACATACCCTGTGCAAATACGTTTCTGAGTTCTAAGGAAAATCAGAATTGATAACAACGTTAACTGCTTGAATATCAATTCCTCTAGTAATCAAATCTGTTCCATTAAGAGAGAACACAAAATTAAGAAATTTAACAATTAATCAATTTGAAATTTTAGCTGTAACGGAAAGCGTGAGGGACCGTCATAGCCATGACGGTCCGTCCTGCATGTTCGTCATGAAGATCAGAGAAGTAGCAGAAGAAACTTGCAAGTATGGGACGACGGAGTCCACGACGGCCCGTCATGACCACGACGGATGACCACGACGGCCCGTCATGACCACGACGGCCCGTCATTACCACGGCCCGTCATGACCACGACGGCCTCTCATGACTACGACAGCTCGTCGCGAGGTCCACGGCGTCCCGTCGCAAGGTCCACGACAACTCGTCGTGCCCACGACATCCCGTCGCGAGGTCCGTCGACCCAGCCGCGTTTTGATAGATTTCCAGCAAATAGAGTTACTATCTATACTTATGGCCAAAACGACTGAATTAGCTAAAGTTACTATCTATACTTTAAAATGCACTAGACAAACCAAGCTTAAGGTGATCAAACTATGAACTTAGGAAGACAAAAATCTCTTACCTCATAAACTCTATTCCAACAACCTAAAGCTTTAAGACATGAGCCAAGTTGATTTGTGAAGCATTTTCTTTCAATTTTCAAAAGGAAATCTGATGGAATACCAGTTTACCCAGAAATCTTTAAACAAAATCGTCTTCTTCAGCTCTCCAATCTTGAACAATGAAGCTCTGAGAAGAAAATCGTCTTCTTCAGTTCGTCTTCAGAGATATCGCACTGCTCTTCGATTCTTCGGCTGAAAATGGTGTTCTTCAGCTGAAGTTTGACAGAAATGTGAAGAAAATTGATTTATTTGTTTCTTCGATCCTCTTCTTCAGTTCTTGCAAATGCGTTCTTCATTTCTGGATGAGAACGTATTCTTCGACTTAAAGTGAAAGCTTCAGCTGAAGTTTTAGGAATGTTGCCCTTTTTATTTTTTTAATGTTTTATTTTTTTAAATATTTCTTTAATTTTTTAATTTTTTTGCCAAATATAAATGGGAGGGAGATCAAACTTAAGTGTTAAAATGTTGGAGGGAATATAAAATTTTGGTGAAAACACTAAGGCCACATTTTTAATGTGTTGTATTTTCAATTATAAAAATAACACACTTTAAAAGTGTGGCCATTCATTTAAATAGTTGTTGCAATCTATAACAACACTTATAAAGTGTAGTTTATCCCATTAAAGAGTACACTTTAGAAGTGTTGCGAAAATTAATGTACCTAAAAGTCAAAATCATTGGCTACACTTTAAAAGTGTTCCCAAAAGTATATTAGGCAACACTTTATAAGCGTTGTCAAGATTTAGTGTTGTCGTAGACCTAAAATGGTGTAGTGCATCTAAGAACGTCCAAGACGTTCGAAAGTTAGCCCTTGAGACGTTCAAGTGTGTCTTGATTGGGGAAAGCCTTATTGGATGTGTTTCGTGTATTTTTTTTGGTATAAAATCACGTGTAAGGTATGCATCTAATTAAGGGTTTTATTTATATCGAAAACGTCCAAGTATGACTTCTAAAGGGCCCCTCAAGAAGGACATAAGGCTGATGGAGACACTTCCTTTGTATTGCCAATCGATTAACAAAATGACGTTCCAATTGGTTGACCAACGGCCCGTTGGTAAGGGATTGTCGATGTACATTTATCCTTGGAAGGTCTCAACGGAAAAAGAAGCCAAGTTCCAATCGACGGAAGCCAAAGGACGGCTAGTCGATGGTTGTCTGTCGATGGTGGCCTGCAACACTGCCTTGCGAACAGTTTTATTTAAGGGGTGAATGAGAAATTCACTCCACGTACTAAAATGATCTTATTGATTAATTTACCTATTTTTAGGTTCATATAATCGATCGAAAACGTCAAAACCCCATTCGCAATCCCCTCTACACGAAATTGATTTCTGTCCAAGAATCATCTCCCTAGAAAACTTCATTGTTATTGAAGCTCAAGAATATCTTGGAGCATGAATTGCTATGGTTTATTCACCAATTTTTAGAAGCATTCATGTATATAAAGCTATGGTGATCTTTCATCTGTAATTATCCTTTCATTTAGAGAGGTAATCTTAAAGATTTCAAAGAAAAAAATATGATCGAAGTTCTTCTTCTTTAATCTATCCATGGGTTCGTGCTCAAAATGTTTTTAATGGTGAAATCATGATAAATTGATGTTTATGTATTGTTTTTAACATTATTTTAATGCAATTTCATGATTAACTGATGTTCCCTCCTAAAATTGATTTAGTCATTGCATGGGCTTTGTGATGTTAACTTGTTATATTCTATTACGTGGAAGTTGTTATATATAGTGTTATTTACATGAATGATGTTGAACTGATGATGAAGAATCCACGTGGATCTGAACATGCTTAGCTTAGTTTTCCATGATCCACTACAATGTTGGTCTTTTATTAGTTTAATGTTGAATTTGATTAGGTGAAGATGATTATAGCTATTGTTTTAAGTTGATATTATAGATGAGTTATGGGTATAAATACTTGATGATCAAATTACATAAGACTTGGATTAATTAATCTAGGTTCTTCTATCCTATAATTTGAATGTTGTAATGAATATTGTGTAATCTTAATTCTAGGATAGATGAAGAATGATTTAGATTTCATTGATATCTTTTTAGACACTGCCCTAAATATACATTGTTGATAAACCTTGATTGATTAACTTTATTAAGGAGGTTAGTTGATGATCTAAAAAACTCTCTACTTTCTAGTACATGTGAGATGCCTTGTATTATGTTATAGTATGATATTGTAGCAAATTTTACATGATTTCTTTTATGATTGAATTTCATATAGATACTTCCCTATACACTAACTTTTGCAAAACAAGGTGTATTAATCAATGATGATAGAAGGGTGATAAATTGGTAAGAACTCTTATCTCCTATACTTTTTCTATGTTAATGTTGTTGATGAAGCCTTGTATCGCATTGTGTGGTATGGTCCACTTCTGGTGGCGGTGTTTTCTTTATTGTCATTGTATATGTGTTGACCATGGCCTTGAAGGCAAATTCATGATTATATGAAGGAGTGGATATGATGATTACCATATGTGTAACTTGTGCCTAGTAATCTTCTCTAGTTGTGAATCTAGTTGATGTTAGTATTTTTATGAGTATGTAACTGCCTATGTTAAGGTTACATGTACTTTATGCCTATGATGAGGGCTTATGATTCTATATGCGATATAAATCTAAGATTCATGCATAAAGACTAAAGATTACTTTAAAAATGTTGTAAGTCTTAAATAAATAAGTCTTATGCTATGCTAACCATTCTATGATGTTGTGTGATGTATCATTCACCAGGATCACTTGATAGATGTACTAGCATAGGCAAGGGTATGGGACTTTGACTATGTATTGAACATCTGCATCTTGATGTGATAGTTTCTAGATAAGTTTTATAAGGACATGCATATGATTGAATGAACATGTTATGAGTATGACGTACATGCTATGATGTTAACTATAGTATATTATGAAGTACTAATGTGCATAGTGTGTTGGAGTGTTGATATGAAAGAACTGCTCAAATAGATACACATATAGACTTATGCATTGATATATGAACATGTGTGATATTAATATGTTATGTGAAAGGTTTGCTTACATATATGTATACACACACACATGAGTGATGCTCTAGTCAGTATAGGATCCTTGAAAGGTGTGCTCAAGTGTATCCTAAACTAGATAGTGGTAATACTTATGTTATGTCCATGTGAAATGAACTTCTCACATGATTTAGTTGATGAACTTTAATGTAGGACATATGAGCTAAGCATATGAGGGATTGAATCTCCTAAGCCTATATTTTAAAGTGTAATGTTAGTGAAGACTTTTAATAAATGGAACTTAACTTAGCTCCGAGTGAAATTGAAATATGAGGGTCTGTAACTTCATAATGTGGGAAGGAAGGTCTAACATAAATCCTATGAGTTGGATAACCACAATGCCTAAATATGCATAAATAGTGTTTCCATAAGTGAACAACCACAATGCTCAATCTTGGCATAAAGAGAGTTTTGACATGTACCTCCAAGTTCCATAACTATACTTGCCACATAGGATCTAGCAATGTGATATTATTTAGTATGCTAGAATGTGTTAATATTCTACCTTTTCTTGATAGGAACACCTCCCATTGGTTTAAGGCTCTACAACACCAAATTCCATGTTTAGCACCCATGGTCTTAGTGTCGGTTAAGGTTATAGTTTCCCTAAACTAATATGGACAATTCAAGTAAATGAATGAGATCCTAAATTGGAAGAACTAAGGAAGGTTAATTAGGATAGGTGGAAGTAATAAATCCATCTAGACATTGCACAAGTAGCTGCTTAGGAAGTCCTAGGAAGGTGAGCTAATGTGTATGTTTATGCTTATGTCCACATGCATGGTTTGGTAGTATTTGTCTATTTATTATGAAGGTGTGCATGGTATGAATCTATGAGATGTGATATTATCCTTATATGCACTATCTTGGTCTAAATAATTGTATGATGAAGATCCATCATTGACATCAGTGAAGTTTCCTCTACTTTCTTGGTTATGTATGAACTGAATCTTAAGGTTTGTGGTCTCATGGAGGATTCACTAAGCATGTGTGGGGTTATGGGGTTTTAAATGTGCATTGCACTAGTAGATTAAGATTGGCGTTATGAACAAGGTCTAATAATGATGTATATGAAAAAAAGTAAATATATGTGTAAATTGGTGTAGCTTACTATAATTGTCCTAAGATTTTTACTTAAATATGTCTTATATGATTATGCTTATATGAGGATATATGTTGTGTTTTTTAGGTTGTGTGTATGCTTTCTTTGTGAGCTTAAGATGATCATTGCATCAAGTATCACTAGGGGGTTACTTGGGAAGTTAATGAACAAAAGGAAATAATGGTCACTGTTAAGGGAAAAGAGCTTACTATAATGTGCCTTAAAAATTCTGTTATATTCTATCTGTGATCTTATGTAATGTTTGACATTCTAATATGTTTATATGAAAGTATGTTAATAATATAAATGCTAGTGTCTTAAGGTTTCTATGAAGATTTCATAAAAAAAAATGCATGAAGTATGACTTTAAAGAAAATGTCCCTTTTAAATGCATGTTTTTGCATGGTTGTCATACTTAGTGCATTCTTGTACTAATCCTACTCTTCTCGACTTTTTACACAAAGTGTAGATTATGCATGGTTAAAGGATGTCTGTGATTGAGGATATTGATAGGTGATTCCCAAGCAAAATGAAAAGGGTCCTTAAGTTCTAAGGTTTCCCTACTCATGTCTAAATGTAAAGTTTATTAAATATCTTGCAGTTATGTGTTATGCTTAAAAAACTGTGTGCCTAATGTATTCTAATGTTGAGTCTAAGATGGAAAACAGACTTAGGGTCTAAAACTGTATTATGAAATATATTTTATATATATACATACATATATATATACATACATACATATATATATATATATATACATACATATATATATATATATATATATATATATATATGAAGTGATGTTTCTAGCATATGATGTGCTATGAAAAGTTCAAAATTTTGCGCTAAATTTACTATGACAATGGGACGAATGATAACTATGGGCTTTTATAAGACCTCCGAGAGGTCAAGTATGCCATTTTACTTCATGGGGTGCTCCACAGATATGACAATAGGTGTAGCTATAGGAAAAACCATGTAAAAGCTAAGTGAAAGACCCCACACAAGACAAGTGGGGAACCCTCATCCGATAAGGTTGTTATCAGTATTTCATGTTTAGCTCTCATGATCTATGTTGGTTAAAGATATTTCCCCATAAAAGAATGAAATAACTAAGTGTCCTAAAAAATGTACTACTTAGGGCAGGTGGTGGTTTGTGACGCTATCTATCAAATGCACTAAGTAGACCTTCCGAAAGTGGAGTCTTGGTGTGTTTTATATTAAGTGCATGAACTAAGTCTCCTAAAAGAACCTTTTACTTATGGTAGGTGTTGGTATGAGACGCAATCTATCCATTGCACAAAGTAGACCTTCCGAAAGGGGAGTATTGGTGTGTTCTATATGAAGTAAACGAATGAGTTATAATGAGTTGTAAATGAAGTTAGAAGACCTAACGTATAATGTTAAAGAGGCAAGTAAAATATATGTTTCATGTGATGAAGTTGTGAATGACTCAAGTAGAACCCTTAATCCAAGGGAATCCTCAAGGAGTACTTAGTGGGAGTAGTAGTGTCAAATCCGGGGAGGACCCCCTAGACGTAACATATGTCGTAATCCTCGAAGAGAACTAAGACTAGCCTCTTAGCATTCATTCTTACATTCATAGGTTAAAAATGGAGAAAATTTAAAACTTTTCCATTACTTCTACATTGATGTTTAAGTCGACCTATCGCTTACACATAATATATATTTATCGACGATACATAGACCCTTTGTATTAGAATATTACATAGCCTGCTACTTTTAATGCAAATACATAATATAATATAGTATAATAGGAAGTCTATGACATCGTTTCATATTGAACCATCAAGACAAGAGTATTAGAATTTGGGCATAGCCTTTCCATAATATATTATAGCCACATATAGGCTTTACAATTATAATATGAAAATAAATGAGAATGAATAGTGTCTTAAGACAAAACAACATCCAATAGGTAGATAGTGGCATCGTCCTCAAAAATTGAGGACCTACCAAACATGGAAGATAAGAATCCAAGTACTGTTCAAAGCCTTCTATAATATAAATGGTGGATCCTACATTTTTTCGTAAACATCAAATATGGGTTAGTACACATTTGTACTAAGTATTGATATATGCACATAAAACAACCTAAGGAGGACATTTGATCAAAATAATTCTAAAATACTTTTAAAAGCCTTATGCAAAATCAAGAATTCACATAAGCCATTAATAGCATAATCTTTAAGTCAAACTCATGTACGACAAAAGACCAACATTAGCAATTAATAATGTAGTCAACATATACAAGAGTTAATAACAACATATTATGAGCAAGATCCTTGATAATAAACAACCATTTAGCCTACAGATGCAATGAAAAAGCAAAGCCCTATAACCATTACTCAATCGAGTAAACCAAACAAAGGATATCAAGTAATACCCAATTCAACACAACCTAGCATCAATTGTAGTCATCATCATATTTAGCAACAAGGACCAATAAAATGTTCATCAATGAAAGTTACATCACAAAGGATAATGAACATGTAAAGTAAACATTAGCATAATATTAACATTTATAAGTTCATTATATTATAAGAATATCTTCCTAGGACTTCCCTTAAAGACAACTATTACAATGCCTAGGTAGAGTCCCATACCCCTACCAAGACTAAACCAAGATCTCAAGTCACCATATTTACAGTTAACATCATTACTTAATTTTACTTTTAGGAAAACCCTTAACCAACATAGACCAAAAGAGCGAAGTGTTGAATCGGGTTTTGTAAAATCTTACACCGATGGAAGGCGGACTACCGGCCAAAGTAGTACCAAACTAGAACATAGCCTCTAGGTTGTTCCACAAGTTAGTATTAAAATGGTGGAAACATAGTTTATGGAGCTTGGGGACTATCATGGAAACATCACTCTATGCCCTTTTTGGACTAAGAGGTCATCCACCCCATGAGGATTATGGTGAACCCTACCTTCCCTCCTTGGGAAGGCGCCACCCCTCATCTACAAATTCACTCGGTTCTAAGCTAGAGTCCCTTTTTAAATATCTTTAATAATGGTCATAGAATAATTAGGTTAGAGGATGTATCCTTATATATTCATCATCATTATATCTCAATAAGAATTGCATCTGTGTTGTCCTTTTATTATAATTCTTACTAATGAGGTTAGCGCTTGTTCATAGTCACATCATAATAAGGCACAGTGGTAAGATATCACGATCCTTAAAAAGTTACCTCTTAGCTAACAACTCAGAAACCATAGTCAATAAACTTCAATTCAAAATCATACCAACCCTTTCAATCTCATAATACAACATACTTTAATGTAAATTTATCACTAAGCACAAGTAATCATATTTGAAGCAAAGGTTAGGATCATAAAGACTTACGCCAATATACTTAACAAGCCATCATCCATGGTCTTACCATAAACCTTCAAACTCAACCCAACCATCAGTGTAATATAATAACACAATAGTAATTAACACATTAACAAGATAAATTGCATCATCAATGTCCCAATTAAATTCAACTAATAACCTAAGGTTTGGGGAATAGGGTTCATAATGAATTCTTCAAGAAATGTATACAATACAAACATTGCATTACCGTAGGCAGTCAATAAATGAATTAGAATAGATAAAACAAGTCTAACAATCAATATATTCTTCAATTCCCATCAATTCATAAACAAGATTCATGATATTGGTAATTGTGTTAAACGACCATGATGTACATTAAGTTGCATCAATTAACATCAATTATCCAACAATATAAAGTTAATTAGTAATAGGCAATCATAATTTATCATTAATATGAAGTTTAGTAGAAAACTCATAAGAAAAAAAAACCCTTGGAATTGGGTTTTTTAGAAATATGTTTTGAGAGGACCTCTTGTGGAATGGAAACCCAAGAGTGAAGAACCCATACCTTAATGATGATTAATCCACAAAATTAATGTGAAATCCTAGAGAAATTGGTCTTCTTTTCCAATCTTTCTTCTTCCTTCAATGGAGAATTAATAGAGAGAGAAACTAGAGACAGATGAGACCTTTTGGGTTTTAATTTGGGGATTTGATTTGAGTTAGTAAATGTAAGGGAAAGCTTATTATAAATCTATATATATCCCCCCATGAATTACATAAAAGACACCGTACTTATGTTGACCCTTTAATTAAGTCAAACTTCAAATCAAAATTTTAGATTTTCGTCGGCGAGCAAGTCCGCGATGCGGAGCTATTCACGCATGAATTTCTAAATTAATTTTTGCGGCAGTGGAGTCCGCGACCTTCTCCTGACGCGAACTTTATATTTGATTAAAACCCACCAAAGTCTGCGACGCGGACTTATCTCGTCTATGTGTATTCTTTCTGCTGCTTTAGCAAGTTGCCAAGCCAAGTTTGGGGTCCTTTTGTGGACCACTAAGCGTACCCTTGGTGGGTCAGACCTGGAAATTTTTACTTTATATAAATGGTTTTACCTATTTAATGTAATTTTATATGTTTTAGACCGCACACACCAATCCTAACCCTTTCCAAAACCTAAGGAAGTTTTACTAGTTGATGTCCTTGACGTTTCTTGTCGTTTTGAATCTTAATATTCCTAAATAACATATATACATTGTATATCATCTTAAAACAGTGTCTAAATCATTTTAAGCCTATGTTCGGATTTAGTACACGTCTTAGACTTTCGTAGTGTAACATATTCCCCACCTTAGGAACATTCAATCCCCGAATGACACTAAAATCTTTTGGAAGGGAAGGAATGACTCAAGACTAGCAGCCCAACCAACAAAAATACATAATAACTTGAATTATAATATTAATTAAGGCATTTACAAATAGAAATACCCCAATTACTACACATAAAGCTAAACATCACAACAAGAGGAATTGCAAATATTCAAGCCTAAAAAAGGTATACTTCACTGTACCTTAAGCTTTATTGGAAAAACTTCACCAAAAATCAACGCAACTTCTTAGTCATTATTTCCATTATTAGCAAGAACAACTAAACTTCACTGTTAAAGAGATAAGAATAACGAGACTTCATGTAAGCCTCAGCCTCCCATGTTGCTCCCTCAACTAGGTTGTTTCTCCATAACGCTTTTACAAAAGGCCACCTCTTTGTTCCTCAACAACATCACTTGACGATCAATGATTTCAAGCAGAGCCTCCTCATAGGAGAGGATCTCCTTCACACCAAGACCTTCAATAGGATGAATGGACTCGGGATTACCAATGCACTTCATGAGCATATAATCATGCAAAACTGAATGAACCAAATATAGTTCACTAGGGATTTTCAACTCATATGCAAACTTGTCAACCCTTTGAAAATTTTAATAGGGAACCACATAACGAGGGCTTAACTTCCCTTTCTAGCTAACTCAAACAACCCCTTTCACAGGAGAAATTTTCAAATACACCATATCACCTTCTTCAAATTCAAGGTCTCTTTACCTATGATCGGCATAAGACTTTTGCCGACTATAGGCTGTTTACAAAAGGTTCCTTATGATATGAACTTTCTCTAAGGTCTTATAGATTAGGTCGAGACCAAGAAGAGAATACTCCGCAACCTCAAACAACCAAATTGGTGATCTACACCTCCTTTCGTACAAGGCTTCATAAGAAGCCATACAGATAGATGAATAAAAACTATTGTTATATGATAACTCCCCCAAAGGTAAGTGATCATCCCAATTTCCTTTAAAGTTAGTTATACAAGACCTAAGAATAACTTCAAGAGTTTTAATAGTTCTCTCCGCTTGATCTTCCGTTTGAGGATGAAAAGTGGTGCTTATATTTATTTGAGTACCTAAACCTCTTTGTAATGACCTCCAAAACCTAGATTTAAATTGAGCACCTTTATCCGATATGATTGACATAGGAACCCATGAAATACTCACTATCTTGTAAATATAGATTCTTTCATACTCTTCCGATGTATAAGTAGACTTAACGAGAATGATGTAGTGGAGATGGTCAATATATCCACTATCACCCATAAAAAGTCATATTGCTTTCGAGTTCGAGGCAAACCTACTACAATATTCATATTACAATCTTCCCACTTCCAAGTAGGAATTTGGATTTCTTAATGTAGACCACTCGGATTTTGGTGTTCGGTCTTCGCTTGTTTGCAATTGGGACACTTTGCAACAAACTTTGCAATGTCCCCTTTTAGGCCATCCCACCAAAACAATTCTCTAAGGTCATTGTACATGTTTGTAGAACTCGGATGAATACAGTGACAAGCTTCATGAGCTTTCTCAAGAATCCTTCTTCTCAAATCATACACATTAGGAAAACAAATCTACCTTGATATATTACAACATCATCCCCTTCTTGGGAGAATGACTTATTAATCTTACCATAAACTGATTCTTTAAGTTCCATCAACAATGTATCAAGGTGTTTCTTAGACTTGACCTTAACCAAAACTCACATTTTGTATACTTGGCAAATAATTGGTGTTTCTTAGACAATTGCAACATAACCCTCAAGTGATCCATGTGTTCACCCTCTTTTTTTTTAATATACCAAGATGTCATCAATTAAGACAATGACAAATGAATCTGGCTAACTTTGAAACACCCTATTCATTAAGTCCATAAACGCCACCGAACCATGAGTGAGACCTAAGTAAATTAGTAAGAACTCATAGTGACCACATGTTGTTCGAAATGCCGTGTTGGGAATATTTTCACCTCTCATTTAAGTTGGTGATATCCCGATCTCAAGTCAAACTTGAAAAGTAACTTGGACATTGGAGTTGATCAAATAAATAATCAATCAAAGGGAGGGGATACTTGTTTTTCACTGTGACAATGTTGAGTATACGGTAATTGATACACATTATAAGGCACCCACCCTTCTTTTTCACATACCATACTGGAGCACCCTGCGGAGAAATGCTAGGCCGAACAAATTTCTAGTAAGTCTTTATGTTGAGCCTTCAACTCATACAATTCCGCAAGAGTCATTTGATAAGGAGTAATTGAAATGATTTGTATTCGATAGAAAGTACACACAAAAATAAATTTTCCATTCTGGAGGAATACTGAGAAGATCATTAGGAAAGGCCACCGGAAATTCACTCACTACGAGGACCGACTCAATCGGTGGAAATTTGGAGTCTTAATCTTAGACTATTACTATAATGTATAAACACACTTTAGAGATCATCCTACAAGCTTCCAAACAAGAAATAATACAGCCTCTAGAATAAAATTTCCCCCTTCCACTCTAAGACGAGTTCATTAGGAAAGTTGAAGTCACAACCCTCATTATACAATCAATGGAAGCAAAAAAAGCGGCAACCAGTCCATACTAATAATAACATAAAAATCAATCATATAAAGTTCTACTAACTCCACATGAGTAACTCTATTGGGCAGCATTATAGGACAATTTCTATACACTCTCTTAGCAACAACGGACTCACCCACATGGCTAGTCACCATAAAAGTTTAATTCAAGATATCGAGCTAAATATCAAACTTTTGTACTACTAGAGGATTCACAAATGAAAATTTAGCACCAGGATCAAGTAATTCATATACATAATAGAAAAGACTTTTAACTTACTTGTAACAATATTGGGAAAAGACTTTTGCTCAAAGATAGAGCGGAGAGCATAGAAGTTATTCTTCTTAGGAGCATCATTAGACCACTTGATTGAGCTTGACCACTACACTTGTCTTGCCCCTTCAAAATTGGGCAATATGGAACTTTGTGCCTACTTTTACCACAACTAAAGCAATTGTTCATCCCATCACCATAATGCTTCTTGCAACACTTTCCACATGTTGGATTCTTACTTTGTGAACTAGTACCCCGTCCCTTTTTAGGGTTCGACAACTACCATCCCGAGCCATAGGGAACTTTGAAGGATTTGTATATTAAGATTACCATTTGAAGAACCACAATAAAAAGACTTTTCCCTATTTGCATCTCGAATCTTCGTCTTCACCGTAGTCTCTTCCACTTGTTGAGCGTTTACCATGAGAGAAATGTTCATATTATCATGTAGCATAGCCGAATGACATTCTTCTTTTAAGTCATCCCACACTCCCATCACAAAGAATCTCATTTCATCTCTAGTATCTGAAACCAAACAAGGAGCATACCTTGACAATTTAGTAAATTTTAAAGTGAACTCAAGTACACTCATACCTTAATGATGAATGTTAATGAATTATTCCACTTCAACTTCTGTCTTCTCTCTTTGGAAGAACATATCAAGAGAAACCTTCTTGAAGATCTCCCATGTAATCGGTCCAACCCTTAAAGGTCTATTATCCATTTATTGGGCGTACAAAGTTTGAGCCAAATCCTTGAGTTTGTAAGTGGCTAAATCGGCTTTATCACTAGTATTCAATCCCATAGCATGGAGGATATAGTAGGCTTCATCAGGTAAATCTTTGGGTTTTCCTCAACTATTGACCCATACAAAGTAAGGGGATTCATCCTAGTTAAATCCTTCAAATGGGAGGCCGTGGTTCTAAGTTTTTGGTTTCCTCCGGGTACAATCTCCTAAATAGCTTGGGCCATCAATTATTATGGTTGAGTGCTGATGGGTTGGGCTTGGGTAGTAATGGCTTGGTCAATTTGCAGAAAATCTGCCCTTATTTCCCCATCCCCCATAGGAGGAGAAGAAATCGGAATTTGATGTTCCATATAAGCTTCTTCAGGTCGAAGCACTTTGTTGTCTTTTGCTCCCGAATTAGCGACACCTTCCTCGGCCCTTCTTGCCGCTTCTCTTTCGTAATTCATACCTATAATCACCATAACAGGTTTAGGTTAAAGCATACATAAAGTAGACTCTAGATGCACTAGATAGGATTACAATAAGATGAGAGTTTGCTAAACATCACATAGTCCCCCATTCATAAGTGTGGCACGCTTCACAATTATGATAAGAATTTACATAGACGTGGTTTAATGAGACATTATTCCTAAAGATATTCAACCTCATGCTCTGATACCAAGTTTGTCATATTCGGGTAGCATCCTCCAGACGTAACCGGCGTTCTCATCCTCGAAGAGGACTAATACTAGACTCTTAGCATTTATCATTACATTCATAGGTAAAAAATGCTTAAAATTTAAAAAATTTCCATTTCTTCTACATTGAGGTTTATTTAGACCTCTTGCTCACACATAGTATATATTTATCGAGTATACATAGACACTTTGTATAAGAAGATTACATAACCTTCTACTTTGATTGCACATACATAATATGAGATAGTCTATTAAGAAGTCTATCACATTGTCTCATATTAAACCATATAGACAAGAATATCGCATTTTGGGCATATCCTTAGTCAAAAATTTTAGACACATATAGGCTTTAAAACTATAATACAAAAATGAAATAGAATAAACCATGTGTATTTAAGACTAAACTACATCCAATGCGTAGATAATGACATCGTCCTCAGAAAGTGAGGACCTACCAAACTTAGAAAATAAGAATCCAAGTAGTCTTCAAAGCCTTCTGTAATATCAATGGTGGGATCCTACATTTGCAGTAAGCATCAAACATTGGTTAGTACACACTTGTACGAAGTATGGATAAATACACACAAAACAAGTGAAATCATGCTAAAAAGGACATTTGATCAAAATCGTGCTTTAGTACTTTGAAAAGCCTTATGCACAATCAAGAAGCCACATAATTTAACATTCACATAATCCATATGTCAAACCCATGTATGACACAAGACCAACATTAACAAGTAATAGTCAAGTCAACACATACAAGAGTTCATAACATAACAATATAATCTGGACCCTTGCTCATAAACCACCATTTAAACTACATGTGCATTGACCAAGCAAAGCCCTATTTCTTTATTCTATCCATTAAAAATTTTTTTGATACAAGTAATGCCCAACGCAACATAACATTGTATCAACAGTTTCATCATCATTTTTAGCAACATGGACAAATAGTATTTTCATTAATGAAACTAACATCATAAAGGATCATCAACATGTAAAGTCAACTAGTGTAATGCCTAGGAAGATTCCCATACACCTACCTAGACTAGGCCAACCTTTCAAGTTACCCTACTTAGAGTTCACATCATTACTTCATTTTACATTTGGGAATATTTTCCTTAAGTGTGGAATCCAGTGTTGTAAAAAACCTTACAATGATGGAAGGCGGTCTACCAGCCAAAGTAGTACAAAACATGAACATAGCCTCTAAGTGAATCCACTATCTAGTATTCCTATGGTGGCAACATATTTTACTGATCTTGTGGGATGTCATTAAAACATCACACTAAGCTTTTTCGAACTGTGAGAATATCCACCCAGTGAGGATTATGGTGAGCCCTACTTTCCCTCCTTGGTAAGGTGCAATCCCTCATCCACAAGTTTACTTGGTGCTAAGATAGCGTCCCATATGAAATGTATTTAATAACATTATTGATGATCAAAGCTTAATTAGGTCATAGGGTCTATTCCTTATATAATGACCATCATTTTATCTCAAGAAGAATTGCATGAGTATTTTCCTTTCATGACAATTCATACATATGAAGTTAGCACCTTTTTATAGTCACATCATAATAAGGAACATTGGTAAGTTATTATAATCCTCATAACATTTACATCATAGACAACAACTCACAAACCATAGTAAAGACATTTCAATTCAACATCATACCAAAACTACAAATCTCATAATAAAGTATACCTCAATGTAACTTCATCACTATGAACAAGCAATCATAATCGAAGAAAATGTTAGGATCATAATGACTTACCCCAATCTCCTTCAAAAGACATCATCCACTGTCTTACATCAACTCTTAAACTCAACCCAACCGTGGTTGTAATATCATCACACAATAGTAAATAACAGAATAACAAGATCAACTGCATCATCACTATCCCAATTAACTTCAATTTATAACCTAGGGTTAGGGGATTAGGGTTCATCAAAATTTTTTCTTGAGATAGATATGATACAAACAATACATTACCCTAGGCACTCTATTAAATTCGAATAGATAAAAAAAAGTCTAACAGACATTACATTCTTCAATTCCCATCAATTCATAAGCAATATCCAAGATTTTGAGAATTTGTGAAAAGGAACATGATCTACATGAAATTGAATAAATTAAAATCAATTAACCAACTATATACACTGAATTAGTCATAGGCAATCACAATATATAATCAATTTGATGTTTAAAAGAAAACCCAATAGAACAGAAAACCCCTTGGAATTGGATGTTTTAGATATCAACTTAGAGAGGACCTCTTGGGGAAAGGAAACCCAAGATTTAAGAACCGATACATCAACAAAGATTAATCAACAAAATTTGTGTAGAATCCTAGAGAAATTGGTGTTCTTCTTCAAGCTTTCTTCTTCCTTCACTGGAGGATGAATAGAGAGAGAAACTAGAGGGTGGTTAGGGATTTTGGGTTTCGATTTGAGCGAGTAAATGCGAGGGAAAAATTATTGGAAATAAATATATAGACCCCCAATGAAATACGAAAAATACCCCTCACTTAAGGTTACCCTTAATAAAGTAAAACTTCAAATCAAAATATCAGACGTTCGTCGGGGAGTAAGTCCGCGATGCAGAGCTGTTCCTGCAAGAATTTCAAAATTATTTTTCGATACAGTAGATTCCCTGACCTTCCCACAAAGTGAACTTTAGATTTAACCAAAAGCAACAGAAGTCCGCGAAGCGAACGTGTTTCATCTATGTGTATTTTTGCTGCTGCTTTTGCAGCTCGCCAAGCGAAGTTTGGGGTCCTTTTGTGAACCCCTAAGGCGACCCTTGGGGGGTCGTACAAGAACTCTTTTACTTTATATATATGGGTTTACCTATTTAAAATAATTTTACAAGCTTTAGACCTCATACACCAGTCCTAAACCTTTCCAAAACCTAAGGACGTTTCACTAGTTCAACTAGACTAGCTTACAGACGTCTTGGATGTTTCTTGTCGTTTTGAATCTTAATCTTCCTAAATGAATTAAATACATTATATATTATCTGAAAAAAGTTTCTAAACCTTTTTACACTTATGTTAGACTCTAAGACACGTCTTAGACTTTCGGAGTGTTACAAGAAGGATTGGATATTACTCTAACATTGCACTTAGTGTGATTTATAAGTCCTATTGGAAAAGGGTACTTAACTGAATTCCTTAATGTATGAATGTCTTTCAAATGTATATCTAAGAATGAATAATTGTGTCCTGTGAGAGGTAAGTCTATGGCTGATAGTCTTAACGATCGCTTTGTTGTGTCTTCAAGGAGGTGTATGGGTGATCGCTTCTTTTCCTAATTTAAGGAGTATTAGGAAAACTTTGTTATGAAAACCTCAAAGTAAATGAGTTCACTATGCTCGGCAATAATTGTTCACTGTAATGTTTCATTGTTTCACTTTAAGATTTTGAAATTCACTATAATGTGACTCTTTGTGCTAAAATTATAGAGTCTTTCTATAATTTGCTAAATGATGGTTCTTATGATATTTTACTTCAATATTAATGAAGGTTTTACATATTTTGCATGAAATATTATTTTATTAAAATGTCCATTTTTGCATATGCATGCATATGTCATACTTAGTACATTGTTTTTTACTAACCCCCTACTTCTCTATATTGAATAAGTATAGGTTGGAGGAAAATTGAATACTAGAAGACAAGGTTAGAAACCTACTCTCTCAAGGCTATGTATGTCCTCATATATCCCAGGGCATAGTTTCTATTTCTTAGTTTCTAGGATCAAGACTTACTATGTATTTTATTTAATGTAAAGGGTCGTGTCCCAATTATATTTATGTTGTGTCTTTAAGTTGGCTTGTGAAGACGAGATCACTCCTTATCTTTTACGAAAGGTGTTTCTTTTTATTAATTTATACGTAAAAAGTTTTCATTCCGAACTATTTTTCATGTCCTACGTAATGAATAATATCTAACCCTTGTACAAGACCTCTGAAAGGTTAAGTACGCAATTGTTCCGACCTAAGGGTGCTCCCTTCTTCTAAGGGGTAATTGTGGGTCGTTACATATATGTATATCATGCATGATATTATTGTGTTTGCCTACTTGTTATGATATTATGCATCGTATGGATCCTATTGTTTCTATATATCAAGCTCTGATTTAAAATACATGTAGTGGACTATGCTTGTCATGTAGATGTATGAATTAAGTGTCAATACTTGTGGTATCTTTGTGGGTTTACTTAGTGTGTGTGAGGCTAGTTTGCTTAGCATGTGTGAGGTTGTACGACTTCACATGTACATAACACTAGTATGCTTAGATTGGGATTATGAGTAAGGTATTATGATATATTAATCAAATGAAGTTCAAATATGCATTTTTTATTTTTACCTCCATATGATGATATTGGTAGTATTGAAATGCATGTTCTCTTGGGATGATTAAAATGACTAAATGGGTTATATTTAAGAAGTAATAAATGAATGAGTCTTATATGAGATTCATGAATGATGTTGGCTCATATTTGAAGTATTTGTTTCATGATAAGCTTGAGTTAATAAAGATTGTATGAATGTTCACCTTTATTACCTAAAGGTGGTACTTTTGTGTGAATGGTGGAATGGGACACTATTGATGCATTGCACTAAGTTTCACTTAAAGGTTGATCTGTGCTTGATTAGTGAAGGCAAAGAGAAAGGTAATACTATGAAATTGTTGAGTGTGCCTCAATTATGAAATATGGCTTGATGTGTTGTTATGAAATAGTGTCCATGTCTATATAATGTATGGGAACTATATTGTTTTAATTATATAAACTGTTCATAATTTATTGCTAAAAGACATGGTGCATGATTTCTAATAAAATGTCCTCTTTAAAAGCATGTTTTTGCATGGTTTTCATACTGAGTGCATTGTTTTACTAATACCATTTTAATTCATCTTTTACATAAAGTGTTGGTGGCGATGGATAGATGATGTTTCTTAAGTGATGATCTTTGACAGGTATTTCCCTTGTTCAAGAAGGCATCCTTAAGGTTCAAGGATTTCGATGTCAAAGATATTATTCAAAATAATGTAATAATCTAGATTATACTTTTATGTTGTTAAGGGTCCTGTCCCTATTATATTCTATAGATGTTGAATCTAAATAACAAAATGTACCTATGATACTTTGCATATATGAAGTGATGTTCTACCATTATGTTATTCTATAAAAAGTATAAAATTATATGCTAAATTTCTATGACAATGCAATGAGTGAAGTGTATGTACTAGTTTAAGACCTCTGAGATGTAAAGTATGTTGTGTTACTTCTAGGGGGTGCTATCGGTCGTTGTAGGTTCCATAGATTGTTTGACAAGACCAACATGTTCCTTTTATATCTTTTAGTCTTGTATGGGATTAGTCCCAAATGTTGTACACTAAAGTATTAGATTATTTATGAGACAAGAGTGTTGTAAAGTTAAATGTTTTTAAAGAATTCTTCCGCTTGCTATTTAATGAAAGTATTCTTCTTGTGTGAGGAAAGATTTAAATTCTTACTTATTTTGATTATATTATGAAATTAATTATCTATGAGGCTTGTATGAGAATTCTCGGACACATGTTTACCAGTATTTTCAACGGGTTTCTCCTGGGTTTATAAGGGATGGACACTACTTTAAAAAAAGTCTAAAAAGAAGAAAGTAATTTATGTATGAATATTGGTGAGCTCACTTAGAGAATCACTATTGATCCTGAAAATTGCCTTTTGTTCTAGTATGTTGAGCCCTAAAGGAAGGGATCTAGTGGCAATGAAAAAAGGTAGTCAGAGCAAGGTGGAGCAGTTCTTCGAAGAAGTACTTTTTCTCCCAATGATCCAACATTATAATATTCTTGGACTAAGCGCAAGACATCGATGAAGTAACCAAAAGTCTAATTAATGACTTGTTTAGTGATTCCGACTAACAAGGTTGAATGATCCGTTGCATCACATATCTTTGAAAACTATAAGTATTTGTTGAGAGTTATTGCTTAGTATTTAATTTTATAGTGTTTTATAAGATTTTTAATTTTAGAACTTCCATATTTGAGCTCTATGTTTGGGGGGGGGGCTTCTTGAAAAACATGAAAATTCAAAGGGTCTCATCTCTAACGATTGGTGTGTAACATACCTAAATCTTCATACCAATTTTAATGCATTCTCATTTTGGTATATATTTTTGTATCTAGTACATGTCTAGCTAAAATCACTATCTTGGGGTTTGATTTTGTGAATATTGGTTAAATTAGTTGTTGGATTTTGCTTGTTGCTAGTTTATTCATAGTTTAGATGTGATTTTGTTTAGTAGTTTCCAATGAATTTAACGACATTTTAGTTGTAATATAATATCTTTTATGTTAAGTAGCTTACTCTCTAGAGATGCGGTAAGACTAAGACTGCTAAATTTTTACCTAGTAGGAGCGGGCCGATATTAGGTTCAGCGCGAGAGAGTGAACCCTTGTTTATTTCCCACTCACTCAGCTCAACAGACTAAGTGGACTAGGGAAGAGTTTATTTTTCATTCGGGAAGTGTGTGTCCTAGAGGAACTATGAATTTTCTATCAAAAGAATGTTCTAAATAATGTCGTTTATCGTGTATTTATATATGATCCAAAAAAAGCCGCTCTTCTTGATTAAAATTTTTTTTTAATATGTTATTGCTACTTAGTTTTGAAAAAAACACCATTTATTAATTGTCATTTGCATCAACCCCTCTAGAGTTAATATGTTTTTATTAGATAATATCCTTATGTACGTCTAATTAGAACTAAACTTTATTTTTCTATTAATCTCACAACCACTTCTTGTAAACAACCCCAATCCTTTGTTGGGTTACTATACTATGTTGCATTCGTGGACACTTGGATTGGAAGTTGTCTCTTTGATGATGTCACTCATCAAAAATTGTGCCAAGGTAACTACATGATAGACAAGTTCATCAAAATGTAAATTGGGGAACTCAATAAAAAATGATATAAAAGGTAACTCTATGTAACCTTAGTATCTCCATCTATTACAATTTACCATATTTTTTCGCTTATTAGGACACCGTGACTATAATTAAATTAGTGGAGTCATTTATTCGGTCTACTATTACTTATATTGAGTCATGTTTCTACTTTATACTTGGAAAGCCTACTAAAAATACATTTTCACATCTTCCCACTTCCAACTAGGAATAGGAATAACTTGTGAAAAGTCTCCCAAGTGTTGGTGCTCAGCCTTACATTTTTTAGAATAAGGGAATTTGGCAAAAAAATATGTTATCTCCTTTTTAATCCTATTCAACTAATAGACTTCATGTAGGTCACGCATGACGACCCTCACAATGAAATAGGACAAGCTAGAGCTTCATATTTGTTTCCTGATTTTATAACTTCATAAAACTATACAGAATATCGAGTTAGTTTCAAAGAATTTTGAAGTCAAACATCAAAGAACGACCAAGAAGTTTGGAAACTAGTCTTTTATGTGCTACTGTGCCTTTGTATGTTTCATTTTTTTTGATATGTCCTTTGGAGTCTCAAATTAGTTGAAAGGACCCTAGCATATAGATGGTTATGCTTAGAGTTGTATCGTCTGGGTATGACACCCCAAGGACCACCTGAAAGGTCCTTGAGGAGGACCCAAATGTTTTCCAAGAATTTCCACAATCATTTCAATCAACAACCTATGCCCCTTTGTTCAAGCGACGCTTTTTCAACGGTGGCCGTTGTTTGGCACCTGTAACTTTCTGCAACGTCTCGGCCACCCTAGGGGTAAATTGATAAAATCACCCAATGTTCAAATTAAATGGTACACGATTATTTTAGGTGTGTTTATGTATTTTATGTTCGTTTAAACACCTAGACCTTGAATAAACCTTCCTTTTTTAATATCAAAACCCCTCTTCTGAATAAAGTTCTCTCAATACTCCATGGTAGCATGTAGTCAAGTTGAAGCTAGGATTGATTCCTTCATCAAATTCTGTGTGACTTTTACTAGTAAGCTATGGTGATTTCATACTTGATTTTTCCATCATTCAAGGAGAACAATCAAATTTCTTTTCACATGATTTAAAAATTATAAAAGTTCATTTTTCGATTGGTTCTTGCAATAAATAGTTTTAATGAATGACTTATGATGTTTTAAATTTTAATTGATGATTTACGAGAAAAACTCCATGGACCCATAAACATTCTTAATATCTTTTTCTTTATGAAGTGTGTTTGACGAAGTGATTGGTTATTATTAGAATTGTTTTTATACTATGTTGTATTATGGTTATCTAGTGCCATTTATGCATAATTATTATTAATTTCTGGTGAATTGAGAAAAGGTGATCAAGGCTTGGATGAAGGGTAAGTTGACCTAAATTGACTACTTCTTATTTAATTGATCTTGTATGGTATAGTCCACTTATGGTTGCAGTGCTTACTTAATGTATATTAATTTATATGTGAATTTTTAATATGACCTTTAAGGAATTGAATGTGATGTAATGTGATGTTATGAAGGTTATTTATAGGGATGTCTTATGAAGTAATAAAATGTGTATCATGAAGATAGTATGACTAGTTAAAGTATAATGTGAATGTGAAATATGATTGTGTGTGGATTATGATGAATGTAGTATGTGCATGTTTCGAAGAAAATTTCATGAAGGATTGTGTTTATACTCATGGTTTTATGATATTAATACACACGATGAATGAATGAACTAATAAAGCTAATGAAAATCACGAATGAGATTTTATTGTAGGGTTTTCTCAATAGAACTCTAATGAAAGAATGGGCTATTTTGGTATGGACAATCATTGCGAGTAGAGATGTTGTGTCTAGTAGAAACCTCAATATTTCTATGATCATTGGCATGAATAAATAATAGGCTGGGTTTGGATACATACTAAAGTATAGATTTAGAATCCAAAGGTAACCTGTTGAAGTGAGTACTCTTCAGGAGTTGAGATGTAGTACTGTAAGACCCCCAAATTGAGTTAGGTGTGTAGAGCCCAACATGTTTGTACTAAGGTTCTATGATTTTAAAATGGTTTATAATATTTTATTAACGTAGTGTGTAAAGTTTGATGCTATTTGGAAGTGAAACATAAAAGGACGACCAAGACATTCGACGACTATTTGCCAAAGGAGCCTTGGATGCTTTTATGTGTTTTTTGTGCATATGTGTTTTTCATGTTCTTATGAGGTCGTTAAATGTTTAATAAACATATTTATAATAAGTTTATGGAGTTTTATGAAGTTTGGAGGTCAAACGTCCAAGACCGTCTAAAATGTTCGAAACTTAGAGCTTGAGACATTCTTGTGTGTGTTGAGTATACCTGTCATGTTTGGACGTTTTGCGAGTATATGTTTCGGCTTAAATTGATGTGGAAGGTCTAAAACTTGTTAACATTTGTATTTAAGTTGATAATGCCCGGGTACGACCTCCCAAGGTCCTATAAAAAGACCTACAAGAAGTACACAAGGGTTGTCGACACACTGCCTTGGCTGTGTCAATCGACGAGCTAAACTGACGCCTAGTTAATGGAGTGACACTCCGGCGATGAGGAAGAGTCTATGGGTATTTAGCCTTGATAAGGATAAGTCACATGACAACCTGAAACCCAAACTACTGAGGCACAGAACGGTCCATCGATGGACCCATGCCCCGTCGTTGCTGTCCGTTGATGCTGTCCTGTAGTAAATGCCATGCAAGGAGCCTGTGTATGGGGTGAATGTGAAATTGTAACAACCTTAAAAATGGCTATGCTGAATAAGGCAGAATTTGCCTTAAATGCCTAACATTAGACTTTGTACACAAGGATTGATGCACGTAGAACCAGACCTCTGAAAAATTACGACAGCCAAGCCAACTAACATGGGAAGTTAGTAGATCTAGGAAAGGTCGGGTCCAGCCATGTATGACTCCCGAATATAAAGATTTACTCCGATGACTATTTGCCGGACTTACAAAGGGGAAATCTTAAGTTTAAAGGGTCTAGGGGTAAAATGGTCTTTTTCTAGGCTATCATTAGTATCTTAACTACCCTAAATATATAATTAATTATTTAATTAATAATGTGGAAGGGCATTTTTGGGAAAGAGGGACGAAACTTGGCTCTTAGAGTGAAGTCTTACTCCACCCGGGTTCGAACCAAGGTAGAGCGATGATATAATATTTCTTTTCTTAATTTGGTAAATTAATATAATTAATTAATATTTATTATATATTGGATGTTTTAAGAAAAAGATAAATCAGATTTTTACCATTTAATAAAACCTTTTTAGACTAAGTCCTAAACTAGACTCCCAATCTTATGAAAACTCTAATCTCTCACGCTCGTCTCTCTCTCACATCTCTAGAATTCTCTTTCACGTTTACTCTGGAAAAATAACGTAGAATAACAAAAAAATTACCAAAGTTCTTCACACTTGAATAACTCACAACGAAAAATAAAATCAAAGGCTAAGCAAAGTACGTTAGGCAAAGGGAGGGTTTTCCGTCGAAAGTTTGGTGTTGAAAATTACTTTTGGACGTGATTGTTGGATAAGGTTTTGGCAGAAAATTGAAGGTTTGAACGTCATAAAAGGTATGGGTTCTCTTCTTTCTTGGTCCCTTTCCCATGAGACCCCTTAAGGTTAAGTACATTCCGTCCAAAAACTAGGGTTGTTTCCCCGTTTCATGTCCCTGCCACTAGCTCCCATTGAATCATAGATTTGTTATGTTTGCTGCTATAAAACTAGGGAAAAAATGTTCTTTGATGATGCTTATGTTATTATATGTATGTTCAAAATTATGTGACTTATGTTGATGTTTTTCGAAAATGTAAGTATGTGTGTTTGGGTGTGTTGCCGTGGCTATTTGTCATAGTTTAGGAATTGAAATGGCATGTAATTTCTTTGTATTTCATGTATACATGTTTATGTAAATCATGATGTTCATATGACATTAAATGTGGCTGATTTGAGTGATAATCTCTTGGCTAAACGAATCCAAGAAAATGCACCTAAAACGTTCTAAATGCACTATGAAATTCCCCTAAGAACTAACATACAATGGATTGAAAAAGAATCTGAAAATGTAACTCGAATGTCCAGAACCCTTTTGATTAATTTCAGACAATACAAGTTGTTTGAAATGTCATGAAATGTGAAGAAAAAACAAGTGAGGTCACTGAGGGTCGAACCCGTGACCTCACCACGTTAAAAGTTGTGGAAATAAAGAAGTAAAAATAATGTGGTAAGGGGGAATCAAACCGTGCTCTTGGCTGGAAAATAAAGTATTAAAATAAGAAATGAGAGGAGTGGGATTCAAATTCAAAACCTCTCGGTCAAGATTAAGGAAAAAAGAAAAGAAAAGAAGTTTGAGGAATGGGAATCGAACCCATGACCTCTAGGTGGAAAAGGAAAATTAAATGAAAAATAAAGTGAGGTTGTGGGGGTTCGATCCCACAACCTCATGGTAAACTCAAAAAATTCATGGAAAAAGAAATTAAAATAAAAGGGGTTGTGGGGGTTCGATCCCACAACCCCTCGACCGAGAAAGAGAAAATTTAAAGAAACGAAATTAAAAGAAAAAGAAGGAGTTGGGGCTTGATCTTGGGTTCCCAAGCGGTGTGGACCAAAATAAAATTAATAAAAAATGTTATTGTTGTCCAAGGAATTCGAAACCGGGTTCCCTTGCCCAAATTCCGTAAGTCATAGGTGAATTAAATGTTCAATAATAATGTTGCATACATAGATAGGAATCTAGATATTTGCATACATACAAGATGCATAAGTCTTGTACCACATATTCTTAGGAAGATATGAATCACTTAAAGGAATTGTGATTGAAGACTCGTGGCTTGTAAATGTAGACCCATCAGTCTAGCATACATTATAAGTAAGTGAACCTAAGATGTATGTAATGAAATGATGATATACACAATGAAATGATGAAACCCTAGAAGGGTTAAAAGTGTGAAACACACTAAATGGCCAAGTGCATTGGAATATGATTAAATGAACATTTATGTAAAAATGGGGTGTGTAATTATAAAAGGAAAATGTTCTAATAATAATTTTTGTGACAACATGATATGAGGCTAATGTACAAAATGATAGCAAAATGTTACCAAAACCTACTCTTTTATGAGAGTGTAAAGTTAATGAAGAGATCAGTCTTTATGAACACTATAATGAAATTATTAAGATTAACTCACTTAATACTAATAATGAGATGAAAATTCATCTATTGAGCTATGATGTCCTCATACTAGAAATTAACTTCCATGAGGTATGAGTTGAATGTAATGGAACTTTGTACTGAGCACCGATAGACTAGCTATGAGCGATGGTGCCTTCTTTTGGTAATGGGGAGAGTTCACGTAACATTCATGAGATGAGATTGTCCGACAAGTTGGGTATGGGTCACCTAATATCTCCTAGTCTTCTAACCTATATTGCCAATATAAGGATCTGGCGGGGATCAATTTCCCTATACGCTAGAATGTTTTGGGTCACTTTAGCCGGTGATTCAACCTTTTTTGGTGTGGGGGAGACACTAAATTTCACGATGCTCACATGATCTATGTCGGTTAAAGTTAAAGTTTCCAATGAATGAAGGAGGTCAGCCTCAAATGATGCATATAATGAAATGAATAATACCAAAAGTGTTAGGATAGGATTATCAAGAGGTGAGCTAAAACATAAGTAATAACACTAGGTCATTCTGGATCATTATACAGCCAACCCGATGAATGTCTTAAACTACATCTGAGGTATAGCTGGTGTCTACATTAGCTTATGAATGTATAAGGTGAAGTAGTATGAATGAATGGAGCAGACTCTGTGTTTTCTAAAGAAGACTACCTAGTTGAGACCCCATATGTTGAGACCTGATTTTTTTGAAGTTTTGATGAGAAGTCCATGATCCCAATGGATCATGGCATATGAATGAATGATATGAAAGAAGTTATGTGCTATACTCAATATGTATGTGATATATCTAATATGTTATGTGCTATGTGTAAAACATTATGTGTTGTGTGCAAAATGATATGTATGATGACGCATGTTACTCTCATGGCATGAATTTCCTACTCCAATTTGGCAAGCGCACTGACTTTGCTAATCCAAATTTGGAAGGTACACTAACTTTCCTAATTAAAATATAGGAACTCTACTTACTTGACTTTCCGTAAATCATGTTGTTAGAAAAGATATATTCTTACTAATGCATCTCCTTCGTGTTTTCTTGCATATACCCGTACTTTATACAAGTGTGTACTAATCCCATACAAATCTATATTTTTAGGTGCAGGCACAGGTGGACGCTAGATATTACAGGTTGACGTTGCAGCTATCCAGATGTGGAGCTTTCATCCGTACTTGGTAGGCCCTCATGAAGTTCGAGGACGTCTACCATTATTGTAACATTCTGGAAAATTACATGTCTAGTGAAGAGCCTAATAGGTCTTTCAGAATGCCTATTGGGGATACATAGGCTTTACAATGCCTTATATTGAGAAATATTGCACATAGTATAGAAAATTGGCTAAGGGGTATTATCCAATTTCAATATAATGCCCAAATAAGCACAATATTAGGTATATTAGAATATGTTGGCTTAAAGGGTGTTAGCCAATTTTTCTAAATGTTAACGAGCTTTTTTTTGAGATGTACCTTCAATAAAGACCCTACGATTAAAATCTTCATTTTTTTATTTCTCATATAAAATGTATGAGGCATTCAAGTGTCAACCCAAGATACCATAGCACATGATCATTTAAAATGATCATGTAAATTAAGAAGTGCCCAAGGACATAGTGAGGGTCCTTGGTACAATAAGTAAACATTCCAAAATGAACCATAAATAATAGTTAGTTATGAAATTGCAACAAAACCATGTGCAAGAACATGTGAAGAAGCTGCGAAAGGCTGGGACCACCCTAACTTATTTTAGGGGAAAAACGTGCACAAGGGTCATGTTCATGTGGGGCCTAAACTCCCTACTAATTGAAGACTCTAACCTACTTCCCTAAATAACTAAATAACCAAGGACTAACAGAATTTGACCCATTAGTGCACCCGACAACCTACGACCAAAACTAGGTTGACACTAACCTAGTACTAGTTAAAGAGAAAACCTAGTACCTGACTTAGGATGGTCAAAAATGTTAGTTATAGTCCTAAAAACTTAGGGGTACTTTAGTAATTCCCTTAGGTTACCTAATTAATGATTTTTAAAATTAATTAATAAATTATAAAGTGCTAAAACTTAAAATTAAATGGAAATTTTCAGATTTCGGTTAATACAAGAAAGGAACAACCTAGTACCTAACCTAGGATGGTCCAAAGAGTTAGTTAAAATCCTAATGACTTAACGGTACATTAGTAATTACCCTAGGATACTTAAATAATTAATTTAGCAACTTAATTAATTAATTTAAAGGGGCAAAACCGAAATCCCAAAAGAATTTCAAGATTTTGGTTAAAACAAGAAAAAGACAACCTAGTACCTAACCTAGGATGGTTCAAAGAATTAGTTATGGTCCTAACGACTTATGGTTACTTTAGTAATTACCTGATATCACCTAATTAATTAAATTATCAATTTAATTAATTGTTTTAAATGATCAAACATAAATTCTTACACTAACCTAGTACAAATAAAGAAACATCCTAGTACTTAACCTAGGATTGTCCAAAAAGGTTAATTTTTTTTCCAATGATTTAGGGGAACATTAAGATTTACCCTAGGTAAATTAATAAATGAAATTATCAATTTACTTAATTAATTTGAAGGGGAAAAACAAAATTCTGAGGAAACATTTAAGATTTGACAAGGTATTATGGTCTCCTATTTTTAGTCAACATAGGAGGGGATTTTTAGTAATTCGTTAATTAATTTATTTAAACTTATTAAAACCTATGTGTAATTATTCAAGATCAGTTATTAACCCGAAAAATCACGTTCAAACTCATAGACCAAAAGGAAGCAAAAACAGTCAGCAACGAACGTAAGAAAAAGGCTGAAAATTTATGTATTTCTCTAAAGCAATTTCAAGGTTTTCGCTCAAGGTGCTCTTCGTAGATTAAGTTCTACAAAAGGTATGAGTTTCTCAAGTGTACTTATTTATCCAAGATAACTTTCTTTCGAATGATTCAACGATCTTAAAAATTAGGGTTGTTTCCCGCCGTTCTTGTCGAACTCCTTTCCCTAGTATCCTTGTTATGATTTCAATGATGAATAGGTTAGAAATCATGTTGTAGGTATGTGGTGCTTGCTGATCTTATTGTGTATGTTTTTTTATTTAATAATGAATGAATGAACCTATTAATTGGACTCGTTTGATGCTAAATTTTATTATGTGAATTAAAAGAATGATACTATGTTAAAGATATGTCTGAAAATGTTATGTATGAAGATGTTACGGTCAATTGTTTATACTTGCTGTTAATATGACGTTATAAAGATGATATATTTATCAAATGATAATATGATTCTGTCCAATATTTTAAAAATGTTATGCCTAAAGTTATGTTAGAAGGTTGGCTGAATAGATCTCCATCAAATCATAAGTTGAATGAATGTTTGGGTAATGCCAGTAAAATGGATAACAATGTTACGCCCAAAACTTGAATTGAATTGACTTATATTATTTCTTTTAAATAATGATGGTAAAATTGGCTAAAGAGAATCTCATGAAACTATATTTGAATAAATGTTTGGCTTATGCCAATACATTGGCGATGAAGTCATTTCAAAATCTTTTAGGCCAATACTAAATTTACACCAATGTTCTGTGCCCAATATAATGCAATGTCAAATAAAGCATGACAAACAGAACAAGATGAATCCATACTAAGGGTATGTCAATCAATGGGACAAGTCCAAACATACCCTATACTATCTTATATGACTAAATTTTGGAATGCCAAATGAATAAGCACATCTAAAGTAATTTAATGAATCCATAACTAAGGGCTCACCATTCATGGGACAACTCCCAACATGCTCCAAGTGAATGATATATGAACTCATGAAACTAATTGAATGAAGTGCTCATCGTCCATAAACAATGATATGAATCTAATAAACTAAAGTAAGTAAGTTACGTGACTTATAACATAATTAAAGGCTTCTAAATTAAGTAAGTTACAAGAATGGTGTTAAAGGAACTGACAAAAGATTAACTTATACCTAAGCTACTATATTAATATATTACTCATGTACGAAGGTGTTAGAATGTGTGATACCAGTCTCATTAACACCTAAGAATGATATGTAAGGACAATTCACATTTATCAATGTAAAATAAGGATGATATGTAAGGAAAATTCACATTTAATCAATGTAAAGTAAGGATGACAAGTCATCAAAAAGAGTAAATAAATCTCAATCACATTTTATATGTAAGTGTAAGGACAATCCACACTTAATACGTAAAGAAGAGTTGACAAATCATCCAATGAGGTATGACTACCTCATGCTACAAGTAACCTTCCATGATGTATAATTTGAATGTAATAAAACCTTATACTGAGCATTGATAAGCTAGCTTTGAGCATTGAGGCCTTCCTTTGGGAAGGGCGTAGGTTCACGTAACTCTCATGAGATTAGACTGTTCGCCATGCCAGGTATGGGTCTCCTTTTATCTCCTAGTATTTGAACATATACTGCCAATATAGTGATCTAGAAGGGTTCGACTCCTTATATATGTTAGCATGATCGGGTCACTTTGGTCGGTGATTCCAACTCTTTACGGTGTGGGGCAGACATAGATTTCATGATGGTCACGTGATCTATGTCGGCTAAAATTAATGTTCCCAAAGAAATAATGAGGCCAGGCTCAAAGTATTAAAGAATATTAAATTACCAAATAAGCACAATATTAGGTATATTAGAATATGTTGACTTAACGGGTGTTAGCAAATTTTTCTAAATGTTAACGAGCTTGTTTTTGAGATGTACCTTCAATAAAGACCCTAAGATTAAAATCTTCATTCTTTTATTTCTCATATAAAATGTATGAGGCATTCAAGTGTCAAGCCAAGATACAATAGCACATGATCATTCAAAATGATCATGTAAATTAAGCAGTGCCCAAGAACATAGTGAGGGTCGTTGGTACAATAAGTAAACATTCCAAAATGAACCATAAATAATAGTTAGTTATCAAAATTGCAACAAAACCATGTGCAAGAACATGTGCAAGACATGTGAAGAAATTGCCAAATGATGGGACCACCCTAACTTAATTTAGGGGAAAAACGTGCACAAGGGACCTGTCCATGTGGGGCATAAACTCCCTACTAATCGAAGACTCTACCCTACTTCCGTAAATAAATAAATAACCAAGGACTAACAGAATTTGACCCATTAGTGCACCCGACTACCT
Source organism: Solanum pennellii (assembly GCF_001406875.1). Lineage (NCBI taxonomy): Eukaryota > Viridiplantae > Streptophyta > Magnoliopsida > Solanales > Solanaceae > Solanum > Solanum pennellii. Next base: position 34,920,114 of record NC_028644.1, read on the forward strand.
AGGACCAAAACCCGGTTGACACTAACCTAGTACTAGTTAAAGAGAAAACCTAGTACCTAACTTAGGATGGTCAAAAATGTTAGTTATAGTCCTAAAACCTTAGGGGTACTTTATTAATTCCCTTAGGTTACCTATTTAATGATTTTGAAAATTAATTAATAATTTTTAAAGGCCTAAAACGTAAAATTAAAAGGAAATTTTCAGATTTCGGTTAATACAAGAAAGGAACAACCTAGTACCTAACCTAGGATGGTCCAAAGAGTTAGTTAAAATCCTAATGACTTATGGGTACTTTAGTAATTACCCTAGTATACTTGATTAATTTTTTAGCAACTTAATTAATTAAATTAAAGGGGCAAAACCGAAATACCAAAAAAATTTCAAGATTTCGGTTAAAACAAGAAAAAGACAACCTAGTACCTAACCTAGGATGGTTAAAAGAATTAGTTATGGTCCTAACGACTTAAGGTTTCTTTAGTAATTACCTTATATCACCTAATTAATTTAACTATCAATTTAATTAATAATTTTAAATGATCAAACATAAATTGTTACATAACCTAGTACAAATAAAGAAACATCCTAGTACTTAACCTAGGATGATCCAAAAAGGTTAAATTTTTTTCCAATGATTTAGGGGAACATTAAGATTTACCCTAGGTAACTTAATAAATTAAATTATCAATCTATTTAATTAATTTAAAGAAGAAAAACAAAATTCTGAGGAAACATTTAAGATTTGACAGGGTATTGTGGTCTCCTATGTTTAGTCAACTTTGGAGGGGATTTTTAGTTATTCGTTAATTAATTTATTTAAACTTATTAAAACCTATGTGTAATGATTCAAGATCAGTTATTAAACCTAAAAATCACGTTCAAACTCATAGACCAAAAGGAAGCAAAAACAGTCAGCAACGAACGTAAGAAAAACGCTGAAAATTTACGTATTTCTCTAGAGCAATTTCAAGGTTTTCGCTCAAGGTGCTCTACGTAGATTAAGTTCTACATAAGGTATGAGTTTTTCTCATGTACTTCTTTATCCAAGATAACTTTCTTTCGAATGATTCAACGATCTTAAAAATTAGGGTTGTTTCCCGTCGTTCTTGTCAAACTCCTTTCCCTAGTATCCTTGTTACGATTTCAATGATGAATAGGTTAGAAATCATGTTGTAGGTATGTGGTGCTTGCTGATCTTATAGCGTATGTTTTTTTATTAAATAATGATTGAATGAACCTATTAAATGGACTCGTTTGATGCTAAATTTTATTATGTGAATTAAAAGAATGATACTATGTTAATGATATGTCTGAAAATGTTATGTATGAAGATGTTACGGTGTGTTGTGCATACTTGAAGTTAATGTGACGTTATACAGATGATATATTTATCAAATGATAATATGATTTTGTCCAAGATTTTAAAAATGTTATGCCTAAAGTTATGTTAGAAGGTTGGCTGAATAGATCTCCATCAAATAATAAGTCGAATGAATGTTTGGGTAATGCCAGTAAAATGGCTAACAATGTCACGCCCAAAAGTTGAATTGAATTGACTTATATTATTTCTTTTAAATGATGATGGAAAAATTGGCTAATGAGAATCTCATGAAACTATATTTGAATAAATGTATGGCTTATGCCAATAAATTGGCGATGAAGTCATTTCCAAATTTTCTAGGCCAATACTAAATTTACACCTATGTTCTGTGCTCAATATAATGCAATGTCAAATAAAGCATGACCAACAAAACAAGATGAATCCATACTAAGGGTATGTCAATCAATGGGACAAGTCCAAACATACCCTATACTATCTTATGTAACTAAAATTTTGGAATGCCAAATGAATAAGCACATCTAAAGTAATTTAATGAATCCGTAACTAAGGGCACACCATTCATGGGACAACTCCCAACATGCTCCAAGTGAATGACATATGAACTCATGAAACTCATTGAATGAAGTGTTCATCGTCCATAATCAATGATATGAATCTAATAAACTAAAGTAAGTAAGTTACGTGAGTTATAACATAAATAAAGGCTTCTAAATTCAGTAAGTTACAAGAATGGTGTTAAAGGAACTGTGAAAAGATTAACTTACACCTAAGCTACTATGTTAAAATATTACTCACGTACGAAGGTGTTAGAATGTGTGATACCAGTCTCATTAACACCTAAGGATGATATGTAAGGACAATTCACATTCATCAATGTAAAATAAGGATGATATGTAAGGAAAATTCACATTTAATCAATGTAAAGTAAGGATGACAAGTCATCGAAAAGAGTAAATAAATCTCAATCACATTTTATATGTAAGTGTAAGGACAATCCACACTTAATACGTAAAGAAGAGTTGACAAATCATCCAATGAGGTATGACTGCCTCATGCTACAAGCAACCTTCTATGATGTATGATTTGATTGTAATAAAACTTTATACAGAGCATTGATAAGCTAGCTATGAGTTGTGAGGCCTTCCTTTGGGAAGGGCGTAGGTTCACGTAACTCTCATGAGATGAGACTGTTCGCCATGCCAGGTATGGGTCTCCTTATATCTCCTAGTATTTGAACATATACTGCCAATATAGGGATCTAGCAGGGTTCGACTCCTTATCTATGTTAGCATGATCGGGTCACTTTGGTCGGTGATTCTACCTCTTTACGGTGTGGGGCAGACATAGATTTCATGATGGTCACATGATCTCTGTCGGCTAAAATTAAAGTTCCCAAAGAATGAATGAGGCCAGGCTCAAAGTATTAATTATTATTAAATGACCGATACCTAAGGAGTTTTGTGCAAGACAATCAGGAGGTGAAATAAGATTCAAGCAATGACATTAGGTCATTCTTGGTCATTTCACTTCATGATCCCGATGAAAGTGTTAAACTTCATCCTAGGTATATATTGTGTTTAAATAAGCCTACCAATGAATGAAATGAATAATGTGAAGTATGAATGAACGAATGAAGAAGTCTGTGTGTTTGCTAAAGAATGCCCTCGAGTTGAGGTCCCATATGTTGGGACCTCACTTGATAAGTCTTAATATTACATAAACGATTGCAAAGTTTCGTGCATATGAAATGTATAATATATAAAACATGAAAGTTATGAAATCAATGGAATGATCAATAGAGAATTGCTTATGAAAGTTAATGCATATTAGTGTAAAGAATGACTCACTATAAGGTAGGGAAATCATTCCTTGGTCCTTGGATTACTTACTTGATTCATTGTCGGTATGGGATTACAATGAATAGTTGCACTTGTAAGTAATAAGTAAAACATAGCATAAAAAGAATTATTGAACTACACAACAACAAGAATAAAAGGACAGAAAAATAAACTAAGGCTTGTGCCAATATTGGAGTATGAATAGATGCCTCAAGGTATATAAACAGGGTTAATAACCAATTAATGGACATAGCCAATAAAGATACATTGATACCCAATTTAAAAATGAAATATTTATCTTGTAAGTAAGGTAGCCAATAATGGAGCATGGAATATGAATCCACTAAAGAAGGGGCATAGCCAATAAATATTGGCATATATATATAATCATACACAAAGAAAATAAGAATGAAGAATCTAAAGTAGAGTAGCCACATCATTTCCTTCGTCTAGTGAATTGCTTTATCGATTCATTGTAGGTAGCGGACTACAATGAACCGTTGCACTTGTAAGTTAAAAATATGATTAAAGGAGATCCTTAAACTAAATATCAAGAAGAAGAAAAAAATTGAAAAATAATCTAAGTGTCAAAAATAGGGCTCTCAAGTTTGGACTATCAAATTTCAAAATATTAGCACGAGTTGTTCTAAAATTATGTGGATGATACTAATGTTTTTTGATCATATAGAAAATTAGTTGTGTGATTGGAATGTATTAAAATACATCATATTCATACATCAATTCACATCTAATGACTTAGGGAAGTTTAGTCACGAGGCTTTCCAGAAATAGCATGTTTTTTAGGAAGAGCTTTCTTTGATCATGCATTGACTTAGGTGTATGTGTGCATACACCCATACTTAGTACAAGTGGGGTACTAACCCCTACTATTTACTATTTTATAGATGCAGGTTAAGGAACAAATTGACTACTCGTGCAATGGTTTGGACATAAGAGTTTCTCCAGACCATTTGATAGGTCCTCTTGATTTAGAGGATGCTACAGTTTTAGTCCACCCTTAGTTTTAGAAAAATCTAAAGGATGTTGTCCCTAAATTTTCTTTTGTACTTCGAATTTTTAAACTTTTGTAATATGACTTTATTTGGCAAACATATTTATGATATATTTTTATTCTATATCAAATAGATTGTATTCATAGATGGTTGTTATATTTATATTTAGCTTTGTATATGATGAATTTATGGAATAACTATATGAAGTATATGTATACTTCATACGTTTAAAAGTTTTAAATTTTCCGCTAAAAACAACCATATGAATGTGATGAATGCAAGATGAGGCTTGTCTGCGACCTCTAAGAGGTTAACGATGCCATTTGAGATTCGGAATCCAGAATCTGAGTCATGAAAGTTATTATCATGCTTAGATGTAGGCTTTATCTAGTGTAGCATGTTCCAATAGTTCTTCTTTCCCAATTAATTTCAAACATTATATGAGTGTTGTTTTTGCAAAAATACGTTTAATGCAATTATAAAATGTTTCTTTCATTCGATCAACTGTATATTATATGGTTGATTTGTGAATGCCTTTGATGTTATGTTTAAAATTTTATTATTAAATAATAAAACAAAAATTTCAAATGTTTTGCTAAAAATAACGTAGATGAAGTAAGATTATTGAATGTAGGGTGTTTTGCGACTTCTGAGAGGTCAACGACACCGTTCTCATCTAGGGTCTAGATTCCGATCGTGACAAAGTGTGTATCAGAGAACTAGGTTTAATTCCGAGGATAATAAATTCACATCAACTACACTGAGTATTTTCTAAGTAGTGGTAGTGAAGTGCAAGACTATCCTGAATTAGAGAATTCATCATATGGAGGAAATTCCCTCTTTCTTATCTTATTGTGCCATCTCTAATGTCTGATTTCTTGGTGTTATGAGCATATCTACAATTAATTCTAATTTTTCAAAAAAATTAGCACAAGGAGGAGATGCATTTGCTGGGGGCAACCAAGTTCCTCCCCAGGCTCCACTTGTTGAAATGGAGATTCATGTTAAACTAGCAAGGTTGAGAGATGGAGAAGTAAGGATAGCCCTGGTACAGATGGCCCAAGCAATAACCTTACAAGCAAAGGCTATAATAGCCCAGGCTGAGCAAGAAAGTGTTCCAATGAAGAAGCCACCTGCCAGCACCAATGCTTGTAGGTTAAAGGACTTCAAGGGGATGACTCCTCCTATTTTCACAGGATCTACGACTTCGGAGGATCCTCATGTGTTTGTGGATGATCTTCATAAGATCTTAGTGGCTATGGGGGCCAAAGATAGTGAGAAAGCAGAGTTGGTTTCCTATAAACTCAACAATGTTGCACAGACTTGGTGCAAGATTTGGAAAGATAGCCGGGTTTTGGGCAGAGTTTCAGTCACTTGGGAGTTGTTTGAGACAACATTTTCTGGTGAAATTCTTTTGCAGTGAGAGGATAGAGGCCAAGGTTGAGGAATTCATCAACCTTAAAAAGGGATCCATGACAGTCAGGGAGTATTCCATGAAGTTTTTTAAGCTTTCAAGGTATGTTACTTCACTTATATCTAATCATAGGGATTAATTTACTTGGTTCCTCACAGGATTCAACGGAGATTTAGAGGAGTGTCGGTCTGCGATGCTATACAATAACATGGACATCTCCAGGTTGATGGTGCATGTAAAGTAGGTAGAGGAAAATGAATGAAGAGAGGCATTCTCTATGCTAGGAGGTTTAAGCCTCGTTATTAGGCATGTCCTAGCAATGTGGGCAAAAGGAATAACTTTGACTTGCGTGAGTAGCCAAGATTAAAACAAAAAGGCAACAGAGTTTACGGAACTCTAATTTTTAGAGGAGTGCAACACCTAGAGGAGACAGACCCAAGACCAAGAGGGGCAATGGAGGTGAAATGCAGCATCGCAGAAAAGATTGTGATAAGTGTGGTCGTGCTCACATTGGAGAGTGCAGAAAGGCACTAATGCCTACTTCGGTTGCGGTAACAACGGGCACATGGTTAAGCACTACCCACGGAAAAGAGGTCAGGCTAGAGGTAATGCTCAGCCTAGGCCTAATCGACAGGATGCAGCAGCAGCCGAACCTCCTTAGAGGAACAGGTTCTACAACCTTATGGGCGGGCAGGAGCAGGAGAAGTCCGCTTATGTAGTCACAGGTATGCTGCAAGTATTCTCAACATCTATTTATGATTCACTTTATCTAGGGTCTACTTTTTTCTCTGTATCTTATATTGCTTGCTCTCACTTTTGTGATATTTCCTGAAGTTTTGCATGATTATATATTGGTTATACACCTTTAGGAGAGAATGTAAGAACTGATAGAGTATACAAAGATTGCCCAATAGTTGTTTGTGGTAAGAGTATGTGTGCAGACTTGGTTGAGTTACAAATGCATGAATTTGATATTATTAATGGTATGGACTAGGTACATAGTTGTTATGCTTGCATTGATTGTCATAATATCGTTTTGAGATTTCGTTTCCCTAACGAAGAAGATCTAGTCATAGAGGGGTACAACTCGAGTCATCCTAATCCCTTAATTTCAAATCTTAAATCAAATAAAATGAATTCTAATGGGTTATTGTGTAATCTTGTCTGTGTTAATGATTTACATCTTGACATTCCTTCCATAAACTTAGTGCCTGTAGTGAATGAGTTATAAGATGTATTTCCTTATGATTTTCCTGGAGTTCCTCCCCCTCGAGAGATTGACTTTTGTGTCGACCTAGAACCCGATACTAAAAAAAAATTTAATTCCTCCTTACAGAATGGCTCAAGAGGAACTCAAAGACTTGGAGCTGCAGTAAAAAGATCTCACTAATAAGGGTTTCATTCAACCAAGCATATCCCATTAGGGTGCTCAAGTGTTGTTTGTGGAAAAAAAAAGGATGGAACCCTTAAATGTGTATCGATTATCAGCAGCTCAACAAAGTAACTATCAATTATAAGTATCAACTTTCCACAATAGATGACTTGTTCGACAACCTCCAAGGGTCTAGTTTCAACTCGAAGATTGATCTTCGTTCAGGGTACAATTAGCTCAGGGTTAGGGATGGAGATATCCCAAATACAGCCTTTCGTACCCATTGTGGTAACTATGATTTCGTAGTTATGTCATTTGGTTTCATGAATGCACCTGCTTCATTTATGGATCTCATGAACAAGGTCTTCCATGAATACCTTGACTCTTTCGTCATAGTATTCATTGATGACATTCTCATCTACTCTAAGACAAAAGAGAGCATAAACAACATTTAAGACTATCCTTGCCGGTGTTTAGACAACAATAGTTTTATGCCAAATTCAGCAAGTGCAAATTTTGGCTTTGATCAGTGACCTTCCAAGGTCATGTTGTATACGAAAAAGTTGAAGAGATGGATCCCAGGAAGACTGAAGCTGTTATGAATTGGCCAAAACCTCTTACTCCCACAGATATTCATAGCTTCATGGGATAGGCTAGTTATTATCGCAGTTTTGTGGAGGGATTTTGTTCCATTGCTGCCTGACTGCCAACTTTGACTAAGAAGAAGGACAATTTGAATGAATGGAGGCTTGTGAGAAGAGTTTCCAGTAGCTGAAGGATAGACTCACTTCAACCCCGGTGCTTACTTTTCCTTAGTATGGTGAGAATTACACAGTGTATTTTATGCATCTAGGGTTGGTTTGGTTTGTGTTCTTATTCAGGGTGGTAAAGTGATAGCTTATGCGTCCAAATAGCTCAAGGTCCATGAAAAAAATTATCCCACTCAATACATGGAGTTGGCAGTTGTGTTGTTTGCAATGAAGTTGTGGAGGCACTACTTGTATGGGGTGCTTTTGGATGTGTTCACATACCACAATAGTCTCCTATACGTGTTCACACAAATAGAGTTTAATTTACGTCAGCGGAGATGGTTGGAGCTGTTGAAGGACTATTACTTGAATGTTCACTACCATCCCGCTAAAGCTAATGTTGTAGCTAATGCTTTGAGTAGGATGAGCATGGGAATTACAACCCACATTGAGGATGGGAAGAAGGATTTTGGGAAAGATATACATAGACTGGCCAGACTGGGTGTACGATTAGCTTACTCTACTAGTGGGGGTGTTTCAATTCATCCTAGTTCTGAATAATCCTTAGTTGTTGAAGTCAAGAAGGGTCAACATCTTGTTCCGGTGTTGATGGAGATGAAGGACTCAATGTTGGTTAAGATTAATGAGTTTTTTGCTTTTGGAGATGACGACATACTTGGGTACCAGGACAGGCTGTGTTTATATGATGTTGATGATATGCGAATAAGAATCATTGTAGAGGTCATGCTTCTAGATATTCCATACATCCTGGTTCCACCAAGATGTATCATGACCTTAACAAGACCTATTGGTGGGATGGAATGAAGAAGGATATTGTTGAATTTGTGGTCAAATGTCTTAATTGTCAACATGTTAAGGCAGAACATATTAAGCCTGGTGCTTTTAACCAAATTATTGAGGTTCAGACTTGGAAATGGGAGGCCATTAATATGAACTTCGTGGTTGTTCTTCCTAAGACTAGGAGACATCATGACTCCATATGGGTTATTTTGGAAAGGATGACTTAGTCTACCCACTTTATTCCTTTGAAGTCTACTTACAGAGTTGAGGGTTATGCCAGACTTTACATTGATGTGATTGTGACATGGCATGGGATTCCTTTGTCTATCATTTCAGATAGAGGAGCTCAATTCACATCACATTTCTAGAGATCGTTCTAGAAGTGCTTAGGCACACAGGTGAAGCTTAGGACTTTCTTTCATCCTAAGACTGATGGGAAGGCAAAGCGCACCATCATAGAATGGAGGATACATTGAGGGCATGTGTGATTGACTTCAAGGGTAGCTGGGATGACCATCTGCCTTTGATAGATTTCTCATATAATTATAGCTATCACTCATGCATTGGGATGGCACCATTTTAGGTATTGTATAGTAGGAGATGTAGGTCTCTAGTTTGACTGTTCGAGGTTGGACAGTCATATATCTTGGCTCCAGAGATCATTCATGAGGCCTTATAGAAGGTCAGGGTAATGAGGGATAGGTTGGCTACTTCTTACAGTAGGCAAAAGTTTTATGCAGACAATAGAAAACGGCCCTTAGAGTTGGATGTTGATGACAAGGTCTCTTTGAAAATTTCACCTATGAACGTGGTGATGAGGTTTGGCAGGAAAGAGAAGTTGAGTCCGAGGTATGTTGGGCCATATGAGAGCGTAACTAGCTTCTATTCATCCAGTCTTTCATGTCTCTATGTTAAAGAATACCTAGGTGATCCAGCATCGATTCTACCTGGTGAAGGTTTGGGGGTTGATGAAAATTTGTCCTATGAGGATGTACTTCTTGAGATTTAAGAAAGACTGGTCAAGCGGTGAGGAACAATGAGATTTCCACAGTGAAGGTATTGTGGACGAATCGCCTTGTTGAGGGTGCTACGTGGGAGGCCGAGGCTGATATTAGATCCCGCTACCCCCATCCTTTCAGCTCTTGAGGTTAGACTTCCTACTCTTAAGTCTAAGTTTCCTCATCTCTCCATTCTTTGTTGTTATTGCTTGATTGTGTCTAGTAAGAATGTTATTATCGGATTGGCATTACGTGAAATAGTTAGTAGTGTCAATCGGGGACGTATGTTCCTAAGGGGGGGGATAATGTAACAACCCTAAAAATCGATACGCTAAATAATACTTAATGTGCCTAGAATGCCTACGATTAAATCTGGTTCACACGGATTGAGGCACATAGAACCAAACCTCTGAACCCTTACGACAGTTATGCCAACTAACTTGGGAAGTTTGTTGATCTAGGAAAGGTGGGGTCCATCCACGTAGGGAACCCAATTATTAAGATTTACTCATATGAGTCTTTACCGAACATAAAAAGGGGAAATCTTAAGTTTGGAGGGTCTAGGGGTAAATTGGTCTTTTCAAAGATAAGGATAGTAATGTAATTACCCTAAACATATAATTAATTATTTAATTTATAAGGTGGAGGGGAATTTTGGGGAGAGAGGGCCAAAAATTGGCACTTAGAGTGAAGTCTTGCTCTTCCCGGGTTCGAACCTACATGGATGCGATGATTTAAATTGTTTTTTTTTACTTAAGTTGGTAAATTAATATAATTCGTTAATATTTATTGTATATTGTCTGTTTTAAAATAAAATGGAAATCAGATTTTTACCATTTAATAAAACCTTATTTGACTAAGTCCTCAACTAGACTTCCAAGCCTATGAAAACTATCAGCTCTGAAGCTCATGTCTCTATCACGTCTCTATCATTTTATTTCACGTTCTCTCTGCCAAAAGAACGTACAAGAATAAAAAATTTAAAACATTTCTTCACAGTTGAAGAACATATAACGAAAAAATAAAATCAAACGGTAAGCAAAGTACAGTAAGAAAAGGGATGGTTTTCCGTAGAAAGTTTGGGGTTGAAACATTGTTTTGGACGAGAATGTTGGAGAATGTTTGGGTAGCAACTTCAAGGTTTGAACGTCATAAAAGGTATGGGTACTCTTCTCTATTGGTCCCTTTCCAAATAGACCCCTTAAGGTTTAGTATATTCTGTCTGAAAACTAGGGTTGTTTCCCCGTTGCATGTCCCTGTCACTAGTTCACATTGAATCTTAGGTTTGTTATGCTTGCTGGTAGAAAAATAGGATAAAACGTGTTTTAGTGATGCTCATATTTTTATATGTATGTTCGGAATTATGTGACTTATGTCTTTGTTTTCTAAAAATGTGACTACGAGCGTTTCGGTGTATTGTCGTGGCTATTGGTAACGGTGTAGGAATTTAAATGGCATGTTAGTTCTTTGTATTTCATGTACACATGTTTATGTAAATCGTCATTTTCATATGAGATGAAATATGGATGATTTGAGTGAAAATCTCTTGTCTAAACGAATCCATGAAACACAACTAAAATGTTCTAAATGAACTATGAAATTCCCCTAAGTACTATCTAATATTGGAATGGAAAAGAAGCTGAAAATGTAACTCAAATTTCAAGCACCTTGTTGATTAATTTCATCCAATTTATGTTGTTTAAAATGTCATGAAAAGCGAAGAAAAACTAGTGAGGTCACTGAGGGTCGAACCTATGACCTCACCACGAAAAAAGTTGTGGAAATAAAGAAGTAAAAAACAATGTGGTACGGGGGAACCAGACCATGCTCCTGGTTGAAAAATAAAGTATGAAAATAAGAAATGAGAGGAGTGGGATTCTAACCCACAACCTCTCGGTCAAGCTTAAGGAATAAATGAAAAGAATAAGAAATGAGAGGAGTGGGATTCGAAACCACAACCTCTCGGTCAAGCTTAAGGAAATAATGAAAAGAAAATAAGTGTGAGTAGTGGTAATAGAACCCACGAACTCTAGGAAGAAAAGGAGAATTAAAAGAAAAATAAAGTGAGGATTTGAGGTTTGATCCCATAACATAATTGTAAACTTTATAAAGTCATGGGAAAAGAAATTAAAATAAAAGGGGCTCTGGGTGTTCAATCCCACAACCCCTCGGTAAACAAAAAAAATATATAAAGAAATAAAATTAAAAGAAAATGAAGGCATTGTGGTTTTATCTTGGATACCCAAGCCGTGTGGAAAACAATAAAATAAATGAAAAATCTAATTGTTGTCCAAGGGATTCGAAACCGGTTTCCCTTGCCCAAGAATAATGCTACCTACATAGATCGGAATCGAGATCTTTGCTTACATACAATATGAATAAGTCTTGTACCACATAATCTTAAGATTATATGAATAACTTAAACGAATTATGATTGAAGCCTCATGGCTTGTATGTATAGACCATTATGTCTAGCATACGTTTGAAGTAAGTGAATCTAAGATGTATGTAATGAATTGATGATATGAACAATGAAATGATGATACCCTAGAAGAATTAAGTATCAGTGTGAAACACAATAAATGACCAAGTGCATTGGCATATTATTAAATGAACATTCAAGTATAAAGGGATGACTAATTATGAAGAGCAAATATGATAATACTAATGATTGAGGTGACAACATGATATGATGCTAATGTAAAAGATGAGAGTAATCTTAAATTAGCCTGAGTAAATGTTACCAAAACGTACTCACTTATGAGAATATAAAGTTAATTTAAAGATTAGTCTCTATGAACAGTCTAATTAAAGTATTGAGATTAGCACACTCAATACAAATGATGAGATGAGAAATCAGCTATTGAGCTATCATGTCCTCATACTAGAATCCAGCTTCCATGATGTATGGTTTAATGTACTGGAACATTATACTGATCACCGATAGACTAGCGATGAGCGGTGATATCTTCTTTCGTGAAGGGAAGAGATTCACGTAACTCTCATGAGATTAGAATGTATGGCATTGCTAGGCATGGGTCTACTTAGATCTCCTAATCTTCGAACATATACTGCCAATATAAGGATCTGGGAGGGTTCAATTCCCATGTATGGTAGCATGTTTTGGGTCACTTTGGGTGGTGATTCCACATCGTTTTGGTGTGGGGGAGACAGTGTATTTCATGATGCTCCCATGATCTATGTCGGTTAAAGTTAAATTTCCCAAATAAATGAATGAGGCCAGCCTAAAATGATGCACATAATGAAATTAACGATACCAAAGATATTTGGATAGGATGATCAAGAGGTAAGCTAGACTTAAGTAATGACACTAGGTCTTTCTTGATTATTGCACAATGAACCCGATGAATGTCTTAAACTACATCTTAGGTATAACTTGTGTCTAGATTATCTTATGACTGTATGAAGTGAAGTTCGTTTGAATGAATGAAGCAGACTATGTGTTGGATAAAGAAAGCTCCCTAGTTGAGGTCCCGTATGTTGAGCCCTCATTTTTTGAAAATCTTGATGTCAAGTCCATTATACAAAAGTCTCATAGCGTATGAATGAATGATATGAAAGATTTTATGTGGTAGACGCAATATGTTATGTATTATATGCAATATGTTATATTCTATGTGTAATACATTATGTATTGTGTGCAATATGATACCTATGATGATGCACGTAACTCTCATCGCATGATTTCTGATCAATTTTGCAAGTCCACTGACTTTCCTTATCAAAATTTGGTAGGTCCACTAACTTTCCTAGTCCAAATTTTAAAAGTCTATAGACATGACTTTCTATAAATCATGTTGTTAGGAAAGAACTATTCTTACTCATGCATGTCCTTGGTGTGTGCTTGAATATACCCATAGTTAGTACAAGTGTGTACTAATCCCATACAACTCTATATTTTTAGGTATTGGCACAGGTGGGTGCTAGAGCTTATGGGTTGACGTTGCAGCTATCCGGACGTCGAGCTTTCATCCGGACTTGGTAGGACCTCATGCGTTCGAGGATGTCTATCGTTATTATCTAGCTTAGATGTAGTCTTTAGCTAGTGGGGCATGTTCCACTAGTGTTTATTTCCACTTTCATTTCAGACCTTCTATTGGTGCCGTTTTGGGAATAATACATTCAATACAATTAGGAACTGTTTCTTTCATTGGATCATCTCTATAATAGATTGTTGATTTGTGAACGCAAATGATGTTAAGTTTAAAATGTTAAGCATGAAATACGAAAACAAAAGTTAAAAGTTTCCTCTAAAATTAACCTAGATAAAGAAAGAATGAGGTATGTAGGCTTGTCTATGACCTCTGAGAGGTCAATAATGCCGGTCTCGTCTGAGGTTTAGATTGCGATCGTGAAAGAAATTCTTCCCACATTCTAACCTGAACCTAGAATGTTTATTTGGATATTTTAGGGTATTTTAGGTTTATTAAAAACGTGAATAGCCCATACCCAATCCTCCATTCAAAATCAAACCTCTCTCTCTAAACATATTCTCTATAGCACTTCCATTAATGGTGAATCTAGAGAATAGTTTGGTACTTGGATTTCCATGGATTCTTCATCAAGATTTAGACGTTTTCATGTAAATAAATGTATTGTGATACTTCATCTATAAGTAACCTTTCACATGGAGAGTTAATGTCATATCTCGTTTCCCCCCTAGATGTAACCGGCGTCATCGTCCTCTTTGAAGACTAAGACAAGCCTTTCAGATGACATCATTAAATTGATAGGTGAAAAACGTAAGAAAACATAAAACTTTTAATTATTTCTACTTAGAGTTCTACATAGACCTCTACACAGACACACACAAATATAAATATATATATATATATAAATATATATATATATATCGATTATATATAGACCCTTCGTATAAGAATATTACATAGTGTTTGGAGTCAAACATTGGTTGGGAAGTGTGGATCCACGAAAGGCCATCGACGAAACATGTGTGGATCGACGTGGCATCGATTCCATCTGTCGACTAACACTTTCGTCCACGAATGACACTAAAACATATTGAAGGAAGTGAGTCAAGACTAGCAGCCCAACCAACAACAATACTCAATAACATCACCCATATCAATTACACAAGGCAATTTAAAACTTCAATTACCAAACATAAGGCTCAACATTACATTATGTGGAATATCCTTCTCATAACAACAAGAGCTCAACATATCATTTAAGAGTCAAATGTATCAAAATTCAACTAACAACATGCTTCATATACTTTAACAAGACTCACTATATTAAACTGCACAACATGACTCAAAACAAGCCAACGAGCAAAATTTAAATTCTAACGCATAGTGTGTTTAAGTGATTAGTATCTTCCTAACATCATGTGTTACAAGGCTTATGATTCTTGTATGTATTCAAAGAGCTCGATTACGATCTATGTTGGAAAAATTCTTTTGAACATTTATTCATGTATTACTTATGTTACAATACGGAATTGGGCAGGGGAACCCAATTTCGAATCCCTTGGAGAACACTTGCGTTTTTATTTATTTTTGCTTTTTCCTAATCTTCACCCTCATCTTGGGGACCTGATTTTGAATCACCTCACTAACATTGTTTTTCCTTCCTTTTTACTTTCCCTCACTTCACGAACGTTTAGGCATTAGAGGACCCGAGATCGAACCCCCACAAGAACATTTCTTTATTTTTCTTTTTAGTTAACTCCTTTTGTGTTGGCCGAGAGGATGTGGGTACGAATCCCACTCCTCTCCTCTTATTATTTTAATTACTTTCTCCTTGTCTCCTCATTCGATTGACAGGTTGTGGAATTGAAACCCACTCCTCCCATTTATTTATTTATTTTCAACTTTCTCCTTATTCTCATGTTTGACCGAGAGGTTGTGGGGTCGAACCCCACTCCTCTAACTTATTTATATTAATTTTCAAGTATGACAATCGGCTAAGGCACCCTATTTCGATTCCCCTTAATCATATTTCCTTACTTACATTTTTTTATTGATTTTAATATGGTGAGGTCTCGGGTTCAATCCTTAGAGACCTCACATATTTTACATTCATTTTACATTGCATATTGTAGAACATTGCTTGGTTGAAACTAACCAACAAGGTGGTGGAAATTGTGTTACGTTTTAAGCTAATTTTTATCAAGAATTATACGTTAAATCTTAAGGCATTTCGTGAATCATTTAGCATGTTTTTTTAAGTGTAGTTTCATATGTACGTTTAGCTTAGAGTTTTCCACTCAAATCAGCCACATTTATACCTCATATGAACATCACGATTTATACAAGTTTATGCACTTTAAATACAACAATAAAACATGTCTTTTTCGAACTCAAACCGAAAGTATATGTCACGCCTTACACATTGCACACACATAATTTTTCACAAAATTTTGGAAGACATAAATTATCAGTCATAAAGTTTCGAACACAGTTTCATGAACATATTCATCACAAACATCACATTACACACTAATATAGTAGCATACATACCAACCTAAGATCATTGGGAACTACTGTCAGGCATGTTATGGGGAACAACCCTTGTTTTTGGTGTAGTTTAATTTGAGACATAAGTGTCTCTTGGGAAAAGGACCAAGGAAAGAAACCCATACCTTGTTTTAGCTTTCAACACCTTCAAAGTGCTGCCAAATCCACCAATAAACCAATGCCCCACTTTACCCGAGGAGGAATTACCTTTTTGCTTTATGTTTTGAAATTATTTGTCGTTTGTACTTCTTTGTAAGTTCTTCAAGTGTGAAGAACTTTAGGTTTTTGTTTTATTTTCTTTTTAGTAACCAGAAAGAAAGTGAAATTGTGAGAGAGTGTTTGAAGAGAGGGAGATAAACGTGAAATAGAGAGGTGAGGTAGTGTTCCCTTAGAACTAGGACTTTTAGGCAAGACTTAGTCAAATTAGATTGAATAATAGTTAATACATAATAATTAATAAAAAAAATATGATTTTTCTTTTTCTTAAATCAGCATTTAAATATTAGTTAATTTAATTAATTCACCAAATTAAATAATTAATTAAATATATAGGGTAATTACGATACTACCCTTAACCTGGAAAAAGACCATTTTACCCCTAGACCCTCAAAACATAAGATTAACCCTTTTCAAGGCCGGTTAAGACTTAACCGTGTAGATCTTCATATTCGGGTGCCCTACATGGCTGCACAAAACTTTTCTTAGCTCAAATAACTCACCATGTTGGTTTTCTTTGTTGTTGCACGGGTTCAAAGGTGTGGTTCTACGCGCATCAATCCATGTGAACCCGGTCTAATCATAGGCATTCTAGACACATTAAGCATTACTAAGCATAACCATTTTTTAGGGTTTTTATAAATGGTTCATGTTATCACTCTCATTTTTCGAATAAACCATGATTTCATCAATAAACACAACGAGGAATGAATATAGGTAACTTTGAAACACCTTATACATTATGTCCATGAATGTCTCCAGACCATTAGTGAGACAAAACGAAATTACTAAGAACTCATAGTGAATAAATCTAGTCTAAATACCGTTTTTGGTATATCCTCACCTCTCACTATAAATTGGTCATACCTCGATCTCAAGTCAATCTTTGAAAAGTAGCTTTCCCCTTGGAGTTGATCAAACAAGTCGTCAATCCAAGGAAGAGGATACTTTTTCTTAAAAATGACTTTGTTGAGTTGGCGATCATCAATGCACATTCCTAAAGACACATCCTTCTGCTTCACAAAAAAAATCGGAGCACCCAATGGAGAAATACTATGTCTAATGAAGCCTTTGTCTAGTAGATATTTGAGTTGAGCCTTCTACTCTTTCAATTCGGCCAGAGCCATCTGATAAAAAGGAATAGAAATGCGATTTGTATCTAGTAAAAAGTCAATACAAAAATCAATTTCCCCTTCGGGAGGAATACCGGGAGGATCATTAGGAAGGACCTCCGGAAATTCACTCACTACGTGGACCGACTCAATAGGATGAATTTCAGAGTCTAAATCTTGACCCTCACCATATGATATAGAAAACCTTTAGAGATCATTTTACATGCCTTCAAACAAGAGATTATACGACCTCTACAAATAGAATTTCCCCCCTTCCAGTCTACAACACGTTCATTTGGAAAGTTAAACTTAACCAACCTCCAACTACAATCAATATACACCTTTTTTCCAACGACTGACTCACATTTCGCAGTAGACACTATAAAAGGTTCATGCAAAATATAAGGAAAATTTCAAATTTTAGCTACTAGAGGAGTAACAAATTAGAAAGTAGCATCGAGATCTTGTAAGGCATATACATCAATAGAGAAGACTTTAAACATACCGTCTACCACGTCATGAGATGTCTCTTGCTCACCCCTAGAGTGGAGATCATAGAAGTTGTTCTTCTTAGGAGCCTCATTTGAACCAATTGCTTGAGCTTCACCACTACCATTGTATTAAACCCTCGCATTAGGGAAATCCCTATCATTGATCCAACTTTTACCATAACAAAAGCAATTATTTGTTCCCTTACGGAAATCACCATAATTCTTCTTGCCACACATTCCACAAGTTTATTCTTGGTTGGTGAACTAGTATTCGTTCCCTTCTTAGGCTTAGGGTTGAACACCCTATCATTACTAGCCGTACGAAATTGGAAGGAACTTGATTAGAAACCCGCTTCATAAATCTAAGATTGTCTTATATCTCAAGCATATTTTTTATAAACCACTATAAAAAGATATTTCCCTCTTAGCATCTCTACTGTTCCTCTTAGCCCTTCCCTCCTCAACGTATTAGGCATGCACCATAAGATGAGAAATGAAATTATCAAACATCCCTGTCACAAAAAGACTAAATACATCCCTAGGATCGAAAACCAAAGAAGGAGCATATTTTGACAATTTATTGAATTTCAATGAGTATTCATGTACACTCATACCTCCTTGGCTAAGGTTGATGAACTCAAGAACTTTAGATTCCCTCTTCTCCCTAGGAAAGAATCGATTAAGAAAAGCCTTCTTGAACACCTCCCAAGTCACCAGTCTACCCCTTAATGACTTATTATCCCTCCATTGGACATACAATGCTTGAGCCACATCCTTGAGTTGATAAGTGGCAAACTTGGCCTTCTCAATAGTAGACAACTCCATAACATCTATGATCTTATAGATTTCATCAATGAACTCTTGGGGGTCTTCTTCAACCATGGAATCGTAGAATGTAAGAGGTTTCATCCGAGTGAAATACCTTAGACGAAGGGCCATGGTAGCAACTTTTTGATGTGCTCGGGGTACAACCTCCCGATTAGATGGGGCCATCATGGTTGTGCTTAAGTGGTAAAGGCTTGTTCTTGGGCAGTAATGGCTTTGGACGTTTAGAAGAGAGAGACCCTTATGTTCTCATCCGTCAGAGTAATCGGATTTACCGGGGCTTGGTCTTCATTCACATCATCAGTAAGAGGAGGATCTTGATAAACATAGGGAGGAACTCCTGCGTTGGCAATCTTTTGTTCAAGTCTTTGTGCCGCATTCCTTCGAGTATTCATTGCCAATAATCAAAATAAAAGGATTTGATGCGAAAGCACACAATAAGTATACTCTAGTGGCACGATATTCAATATACAAAAAAGTGAGACTTTCCTAAGCATCACATAGATTCCTATTAATAAGTGAGGCACGCCTAAAAATTATTAATACAAACATATATAGACGTGTTGAGAGAGACATCGACTCAAAGATGTTCAACCTCATGCTTTGATACAATGATTTTCACATCCGAGTTTACCCCTTAGATGTAACCGGCGTCTACGTCCTCTATGAGGACTAAGACTAGACTATTAGCTTAAATCATTACATTCATAGGTCAAAAACACAGTAAAATGTAAAACTTTTCGTTACTTCTACTTGGAGTCTTAAATAGACCTCTACATACACATAATATATATATATCGAGTATAGATAGACCCTTCGTATAGGAAGATTAGTTACTCTTCTAATTTTCTAGTACATAAGTATATAAAATATAACAAAGTCATAATAGTCCTCTCATGTCATAACTATCTAATAAAAGTGTAAGAACATGGGCATAACCCATACATAAAAGTAAAAATGTCTCACATGGGCTATACTATGTTTCATACTAAATGAAAAGGAAAGAGCTACTGGAGTCTTGAACTAAAAAAACAACTCCATTACCTAGATAGTGGCATTGCTCTCAAAATTGAGGACCTACCATACTTGGATGATCAAGAGATCCAAGTCTTTTTCTATGTAGTCTTTAAAATCCCTTCAATGTACGAAACCTAAAATGGTAGGGAAAAGGAATAAATGGGGATAGTTAGCCACTTGTACTAAGTAAGAGACCATATACACACATACATGAAAACATGCTAAGTAAGAGGGACATTTCATAAACAATGCACTTTTTATTTAAAAGCCTTTATGCTCTTTCAACAATACCATACTAACCAATAGGATATGTTCATTTAGTCATACGCATGTACATTACAAGGACAACAACATCAAGTCTAGTAAAGTCAGTCATGCATATAATATAATTGAATATATATTCAAGTAAACTTATCATCAAGTATTACTAGCAACAAGCATGAATAAATTTACATTTCCTCACAAACAATGCAAGACAATTACCCATGAACCCCTATCAAGGTAATATGTTCAATGACAAAGTAAAACACCATAACCTTATTCAATCAAGTAACCCAACAAGAATCATGAGAAACATCCTACTTTACATAATATAGCATTTTTAAACTACATATCATCTTACCCTTACAATGTAAACCAACACATATTTATAAGTGAGACTAATCAACAAATAGTATCAACAATGTGCAAGTTCATCATTTATATAACATATATCATCATAAGCATAATCATGCATAAGAACATCCTCTTAAGACTCCCCGCAAGGATAACTAGTGCAAAGTTTAGGTAGAGTGTCATACCCCAACCTAGACTAAGCTAGACCCTTTATGTTATCATAGATAGAGTTCGTTCCTTTAATTAATTTTAAATTTGGCAAAATCTTACCTAACTGACATAGACCACATGAGCTAGTGTAGAATCCGGTGTCATGGAACCCTACACTGAAAGAAGGCGGACTACTTTCCAAGGTAGTACTAAAACATGAACATAGTAACTACGTGGATCCACTAGCTAGTATTCCTATGGGGAAAACATAATTCAAGATCTAGGAGATATAGTTGGGACCATCTTTATCCTACATGTATTATAGGCTCCAATCTGAAAGTAGATTAGTGATCCTACCTTCCCTATGTTGGAAGGGACACTCCTCACTATAGTTCAGTCCGTGCTAAGCTGATACACTCAAATTATGCTTCCCTAATGAAGTATCATCGGTCGTATCAAGTAAAGAACCAAACTATTATGTTGTGGGCAATCCCAAGAGGAAAATGATTTAGACTTAACTTTAATGTACTATTACCTCTATTTAGTAAAGTCCTTTCCGTAAACTAGTAATTAAAGGGGGTGTTTTGTGAAACAAAAGTGTTGCAATGTTGTGAAATCAAACAAGTAGAAAGAGTGAATTATTGGTGTTTATCAAGTTGTGAGACAAACTAGGGCTTAACTGTTCCCTATAGGATCATTATGCCATAATCCTAGCTTATAATAATTCTTCCCTAATATTTTTTTGCGGCAAAGTGATAAGTTATGTATGTCTACATCCTTGGTCCGATGGAGCGTGTTCTACTTGCCAAGGGTAGAACTAGGACACATCCCATGTAGTCACTTAGCTATGGAATATGAAGGTATTTTGTGCACTATAGTCTCATTCTCAACTAGAGATACATTATACTCTAGTCTCCTTCTTAAGTAGAGCTACAAACCATAAAATATTAACTAGGCGCTAGCCTCTGTTCACATACAGTAAGTTTAATAAAAAGGGGCATATGAAAAGGTACCATCTCTTAGTCATTACCTAGTCCTAATTCACTAACAAAATATGGGTCCACTTGTGCTGCCACTCAATGACCTATAATGATAGCTCATTTTTAACCTTCTTTCTATATAGAAGGTTCCACATATTAGTCATGCATAGAAGGGAACCATCATAGGTCTACCAATCGTACGTTTTTATTCTACAATCATCCATACACATAAAAGACAATGGTGCCTAAGCCTACTAAACAAAGATGATCATATCAATAATATACATGTTTTAAGTAAGGGACACAACCCTACCAAGACAAGTCACACATATCTCTCCAAAACATCACTACAAAACACTAGACATACTAGTTTAACTTAGACCAGTTTCCGAACGTATTTGACGTTAATGGACGTTTGACCTCCGATAATTTCAAAATTTTATATGATGCTGAAGGACACCATTATTAACAATTTTATGACTTTAAAGCATCATTACAAATTCTTTAGGCTCTAGATAAGCCTAGGTCATTATTAGGGACGTTACAATCTCATCCACTTGGACAATAAACGTCCTTGAATGGCACTGGCAACATTTGAACATTTTTTGAGTTAAGACTCAAATACAGCAGTTAATAACCATAGCACACAAATTACTATACACATAGACAGGAATAACATCAACTCGACATAACAAAGAAACTCAAAAAACAACCAGAAAATAGAAACTACTTCTACAACTCATCATGCAATATGACTCACATTTTCATTTAATATAGAGGGAACTTCCTTCTCTATATATTATGATGCTCATATACACAAGTCTAAAGATATCATAACCATTTTAATTAAAAAACAATTTATTCAAAAATTCTTAGTCTTTACAATGATCACAAGTTTGTTTACAGTGAAACATGCTTATGTTTAAAAAAAAATTAAAAATGCATCTCTTAAAGTAATTTAGGATGGAAGCATGACAAGATGATAGGTAAAACCAAATAAATTCAATTTAAAACATTTTCATAACATCATTAAATACACAATGCAAGGAATCAACAAAATTCGATTTCAACTAGACTCCTACATTAAATGCAACATGCAACATGCTACTATGACACTATATCTCTCAAGCTTGAATTGAATAGAAGAGATGAGATAATGAATGACCATTCTACTACTCACCATACTCCCCTACATAGAAGGAACTCATATAACTAAAGAGAGAAAACTATAACTTACCAATATCATAATCATCATCTAATTTTGTTCTTTTGGCTCGGAGAGCATATAAGTGGTTCCTATTTTGAGCACCACCATACGGAGCATTTGGAGGAACTTGTGTGTCCTCTCTATCTCTAGCCACAATATTAGGACAATCTCTCATCTTGTGATCAACCTTCCCAAAACAAAAGCACCCACTAGTACCGGCTAGACACTTCTCAAAGTTCTTCTTCGCCCAAGTAGCACAAGTAGGTTTAACCACCTGGTAAACACCACCTCTCTCATAATTAGCTCTAGGGTCACTAGAACTATTTTGATTTGCATCCCTCTTCATAACCGTAGCTTGAAGTTGGTCATCAGTTCTTCCACTCTTAGCATCTCTACTTCTCCTACCTTGTTTAGACTCTTTAATGGATTGAGATTGCACCATAAGACAACACAGAGACATGTCAGCATGGAGCATGGTTGTACGACATTCCTCTATTACAATATCCGAAACACTAGTCAAGAACCTACTCATATCATCCCTAGGGTTGGACACCAATGATGGAGCATACTTAGATAATAGGATGTACTTTAAGGAATACTCCTTAACACTCATGCGACCTTGCCTAAGGTGTATAAATTCCTCAATCATAACCTCCATCTTCTCACAGGGAAAGTACCTTTCTGAAAGTTCTTCGTTAAACTCTTTCCACTCTAAGGGACCCGATTCATCCGGTCTACTATCCTTCTATTGATTAAACCATACTTGAGAACCATCTTTCAATTTTTACTAAGCTAACTCCCTTTTTTCCAAAGAAGTCACTCCCATTGCATGCATTATCTTACACACCTCATCCAATTAAGCATGTCGATCTTCTGCTACCATAGAACCAAGGAAGATAGGAGGATACATCCTTACAATATCCCTCAATTTAGGGGTCATAGTAGTCTCTATAGAATTCATCTTAGGGCTAATGTCTCTATTCACTTGAGTTGTCATTGCCTAGGCTAGGGTAATGACAGCCTCTCTAATCTCCCCATTAGCCATTACCGGGGGAATCATCCAAACATCCTTACCTCCTTTCACAATAGGGACCTGATCATCTTGACGACCTTGAGGAACTTGCACTCCTCGTGGCACTTGTCCACCTCGCGGAGGAAGTCCCTCATTCACATCATTCTGCTCAACCCTCCTAACTGGTATCATCCTCGTGTTCATCTTCTTAGGAACAGAAGGAAAATCATAATAAAAGGACACTCATAACTTTTAATCTCTATGGCACGTCATAGGAGCAAAAAAGAAAGGAAATTCTATCATCTTATACCCTATATTATATGGATGTGTCGCGACTTACACCAATGAACAAGACTCTACTAGACGTGGCTTTTTGAAACTTTTTAATTCCTCAGTACTACTTCATAACCTTATGCTCTGATACCAATTTTGTCAAAACTTTAGAATACCCCCTAGAAATTAGGTCATTATCAAATTGTAACACGGCGTACTTGACCTCTCTAAGGTCTTGTACAAGGCCTTTCACACCATTCATTGTATAAAACATATAAGAAATGTAGCGCATATTTAAAACTTTTCACTCGAAATAATAATACTTCAAAATCTCTCTTTTATAGAAAAACGTAATGAATGTCTAAGACTCAAAGTTGCCATCTTATAGATATGCATATATTGGCGTACGACCAATAATTCATCATATAGAAAATAGCTAAGTCTATTACAATATATTCAATAAGGAAATATAAAAAATCAAGAAGTCCTCGAATCTAGTGAGGATATACAAACTCTTTGCTTGAATGAACACTAATTCAAGCTTCCAATTAGAGACTCCTCTAAAATGCCACCTACATTTTTAGAGATACACAAAATGTATGGAATTAGTAGAAACACTTGTACTAAGTATGACATAATGGTAAAATCATGTTAAATGAAATTTTGTATGAAACATTCTCTTTATGAAAAACTTTTTAAGACAAGAATAATAATCACTTACAAGTCAACATATATGCACATGAACCACATTCCACAATATTGCATCAAACTCACTTCACCCATATAATCGTATGCACCTATCACCAAAGGATATCCTAAGACTTACATAAGTAAGACTAGAAGAGACAACCTATTCTCCCTCTTCAAGCCTACCTAAAAATCCTTATGACTACCTAAGATAAGATTGTTCCATTTTCCTACATTTACCCCCAACCTAAGGTTACTAAAAGACTCACCTAAGTAGGACAAGACGATACCACCCATACACCCTCTTCAAGATTACCTAAGCAACCCTCAAAGATACCCTATATAGATCACATTCTAGTTAACATGCATTAGCTAAAGTCATAATAATTCATTAAGTCAATTGGAAGACATTGAATTAATTAAGGACTTCACAGAATGGACATGAAAAGGCATAGGGAACCTACAATCTAGCATCGTCAAAGCCTACTCGTTCCATCTATACATAGCGTCCCATTTAACTTCCTAAATGTTGTAGAAATTATTAAATACAAGAATGTATCCCACATGATAAGAATAGGAAATACCGACATAGACCATACTAGCTAGGCATGGAATCCAGAGGCTACCCTAGTCCAATTGAGGGTGTTATATTTTCTATGGTTAGAACTAGAACACATCCCATGTAGGCACGTGGTTAAGGAATATCGAGGTCTTTTATTCACTCTAGTCTCATTCTAAAGTATAGATACATTGTACTCTATTCTCTTTCTTAACTAGATCTACGACCCATTTTTTCTCATAGGGTAAGTTTAATAAAAAGGGGAATATGAGAAGGGTTCCATCACTTAGTCATTACCTAGTGATAATGCACCTACCAAAGATGTGTCCACTAGGTGTGCCACTCAATGGTCTATAAGGATAGCTCATTTTTCACCTTCATTCTAAATAGAAGGTTCCGCATATTAGTCATGCTTCGAAGGGCACAATCTTAGGTCTACCGATACTAGACTTCATTCTACATTCATGCATACATATATAAGATAAAGGTGACTAAACCTATTGGGTCAAGATGTTCATATTGATAATATACATGTATCAAGTAAGGAACACTATTCTACCAAGACAAGACACACACATCATTACATATAGCATATCAATCTATAAGCATAGGCTTAACCAACAACATCTATAGGTCACCCTACTGGTACTATAATATCATCAATATAACTATGATAACACTCACATTATAAAGTAGGAAAAAAAATGCATTAAGTCTAAGACTACACCTACAAGTACATTAGTCATAGTCTAACATGATCACCTAACATCATAAATAGAAGAAAACATACTATCACAGTAATACTCCAAAACTCTAAGACATTTTCAAGAGCCTAACATAAGAATACAAAGGTTTAGACACTATTATAATGTCATAATAAAAGAATATGAGTAATTTATGATGTTTCGAAATCAAAACTTCGAGGAACACCCATGGCGTTTGGTGAACTAGTCACACAGACTACTTTGGTGCTTTGATGGTTTGAAAGAAGCGATGATTGTTTTATCTTAGTGTGATGATAAGGAATAAATTAGCTGACAAATAAAGTTCAAAGTAATCAATACCATGTTGGGAGTGACAACATTCGAGGGGAAGCCAAATCTATGAGGCTAACTCTTCTCAAGTATGAAGGCTATTGCCTCACCCTTCACAAGTATGAACACGGATCGTGGCTTCAACCACAGTCAAGGTAGGGGGCTTCTTAAGAGTCCTTAGGCATGGGGGGAGAGCCTAGGGAAGACCATATACAATGTACAACTCACCACGAGACACTCTATGACTCTTGGTGAACTTGACGGAAGGTAAGGGGCTTCCGTGAAAGGCCCAAAAGGAAGGTGAGGTTGTCAGTAAGGATGAGCTACTTTCTAAGAGCACAACGGGCCACTTGATGGGCTGTGGTGTATCTACATGGAAGAGGCAAGTTTCCCATTACTAGACCAGACTTTCGAATATAAGACACTCTCGGAGTGCAATAGGCGTACTTGACCTCTCGGAGGTCTTATACAAGCCCTTTCGTATCATTGTCGCATATATATAGTGAAAATTAGTGTGTAATTTAAACTTTTATTAAACATTTTCATAGTCTTTAAAATCACTTTTATATAAAACTCATAGGTAATACTATGTATCATTTCATCAAATATTTGACACAAGAATACTTCGGACACGGCCCATACATAATAGAAAGATAGTACTACTAAGTCTATATAAATACTTCAATAAGAGAAATAAAATTCATCTATGCCCTCGAGTCAAATGAGAAAATTCTTCAACTTCAATATAATGATTCTAAGATCCAGGTCTTGCTTTCCTATGATCCTCACCTACCAAGCACCATAGAGATAGATAAAAGCATGGAATTAGTGCAACCACACCTACTAAGTATGACATAATGAATTAAAATCATAAAAAAGGACATTTATTGGAAATATGCATATTTTAATTTAAATATAATAATATAATCATAAGAACAACATTTGACACATTAGAAGTACATAAGAAATCACTTAATCAATTTATCACATTTTAAGGAGCAACATTACAGTGAACTACTTCAGTGTACTGTAAACTCCTTCACTAGTACAGTGAAGTGATTCTAATTCATATACGACACTTCCTAGTAAGTAATCTTCTCACTAAAAGCTATCCTAAGACTCACTTAAGAAATACAAGAGAGATCGCCCACACACTCTCTATAAGCATGCCTAAATTATCCTCAAGACTACATATAATGAGACACACTTACAAGACACCAAAACACAGAACATGTATAATATGACATTCTCCTTAGCAAGGCTATCAAAAGACATATTTAAGTACACCAAGAACAGAACGCCCATACACTCTGTTCAAGGTTACCTGAATAAGCCTTAAGAATTCGTATATTTATATCATGCTTAAACTATCAACCAACTTCCGTAATTAGAGTCATTTTAAAGATTTCCCTATATAAGACATGAATAGATCATCCTTTATTCCCCCTTCATATTTTAAGAAGGAAATACTTAAAGTCACTCTAGATTCGATACCCATTCATTTACATGGTTTCTAACATAAGTCACTATTTCCATTAAATCATTAAGAGACATTCATTAATAGAGGACATTAAAATATTGTCTTGGAGAAGACCTAGGGACTCTCACTAACATCTTCAAAGACTATTTTGCAATGTCTACATAGCGTGCCATCCCACCAACTAAACTTCATAGAACTTCTCAAATGCTAGTGAGTATCGCATATGATTATAACTGGCAATAACCGACATAGACCATACTAGGAAAACATGGAACCCATAGTTGTAACCTACTCCAATCAAGGGTGTTCTACTTGCAAATGGTAGAACATGGACACATCCCATTTAGGCACATGGTTAAGGAATATGAAGGGATTACTTTGAACTCTAGCCTCATCTTTTAAGTAGATCTACTTCCCTTACAATACTCATTTTGCTGCTAGCCTTTGTTATCGTAGAGTAATTGACATTATAGGTGCATAGAAAAGTGTTACATATAAAGTTCATAGCCCAAGATCATTTACCCTACAAAAGAGGTCCCCTAGGGCTTCCTTACGATGGCAACAAGATAACTCATAATGACTTTCCTAAGGATGATTTGATGATGTTCCATCCAACAAACCTTAAGTCCATTACTCATTACAAGGATACCATTATGGCTTTCGACATTCAAGGTTCATAACCTTACTACTACGTTCAAGGTTTCACATAAGGAACTCTCTTAACATCATTCAATGTCTCATGTCATGCGTACATACAATACAAAGAGGCTTTATCTTCCTAAGTCAAGGCATCTCATATTCACATTCATACATGCATCAAGTAAGGGACACAAGTCTACCACACAGACACACTAAGACTTCACTTTACCACATATTGCATATTATATTCAAGAAGCACATAGGCACAACCTTCATAACCTATAATTAACCATATACATAACAATAACATCATCAATATAGCAATCATAAAACTCAATAACCAAATAGGAAGAGTAACACATCAAGTCTAAGACTACACATACAAGAACGTAGTCATAGTCTAACATGATCACCTAAATAGCATCAATAGAAGCGACACATACTTTCACATTTGTTAACTTGTACGTAGATATGATCACATTTCACATAATAAACTACAAAAAACATCATATTGCTTCAAGTAGTGCTGAAAAGACCATTATCATCATAATAAATAAAGTACCGCCGACAAGGCCACATCATTCACACAACACTGCCACCATAACTGGGCCATACCAATTACAACATAATTCAAGAGCTATAATACATAAAATCAAGGTAATTATGGTTGCGTACCACCAATCCATGCTCTCCACTTCATCCTAACTAAATCATCCAATTCAATACCATAAGGCCCTTACTCAAGGCCATGAACATCAATTCAATGCATAAATCATTAAACTTAATGAATCTAAATTAATTTAATATATATATTTATAAATCTAAGAACACGTATAGATAAAATGAATTTAACTATTTCGACATTCAATAGTCCATAGAAAACTACAATAAAATTCATAAGCAATAAGACCATATCAAGTAACCCATAAAGTAATCAAAAACTAAGGTTCATCAATTACAGGAGTTCATAGATTAATTGAGTTAATATAATAAAATTAACAACAATTCTATTAATTTACAATGACTCATAACCTCTTATGCAAGAACCCACGGATCTACCATAAAATTGGAATAGTTTATCTTTGAAAACTTTAGAAAACTTCTTTGAATTCGAGCTCGTTGATGAATAGAGTTTCAATGATAAAAAATCATTCCTCAATGATGTTAATCCTATAATTTGATGAAGAATAATCACTCAACTCTCCAATCCAAGCTCTTCCTTTAGTTTTTGCTCCAATGGAGTTCTAGACAATTTCTAAGATATTTTGGATTTTGATTTTGAAGAATGAATTCTCCTATCTGTTAAAAAATCCAAAAGACCCTTTAGAAACATCACAAAATCTTATTTGGAGGTGGGGTGACTTTACAACTTCACCCTACAGTTAATTGTAAGTTGCGCATGAAAACAACCCTCAGAGACGGTCAAAAACGAGTGGCTGTTTCCCAAGCAATGGACCATCCTGTTTGTCCGTGTTTTGGGATTAAGGCTGGTACTTGGATGATCTCCTCCAACGTGTAAGTTTCAACAAATTAAACCCATCGACGGGGCGTCAACTGGACCACGAGCTGTCAACTACCATCGTTGTTTGTGTCACGACTAGAAAGTACCCCTAGAAGTTACCAGCAACCCTCATTTCGTGAGCGGGCGTACTTGACCTTTTGGGGTCTTGTACAAGCTTTTTAACTAGCATTCGTTTCATAGACATGCAAAGTAGTGAGGAATTTAAACATTTCACTAATAAATTAACAAAAATGTAATATTTTATAAATAGTTAAGATATCTCATCGTCACAAGCAAAACTACACGACATAAATAACTTAGGGACAGGACCCTTTACAATGAAATGAAATGCATAATAAGTCTTAATATAAAGAAACTAAGAAGATATGAATTATGCCCTTGAATAAATGAGGACACACTTTATCATGCGAGGAACTTTCCGAAGATTTGCCTTATAGACTTCAACCTTGCTTCCAACCTATACTTAAATAATAAAGAAACTGTATGGGGTTAGTACAAATAATGTACTATGTATGGAATACGAAAAAACATGCGAAAAAGGGATATTTTAGTGAAATAACACTTCATGCAACTTAAGTAAAACATTGAAGAATATAAAAGCAAAACATCATAAGAATAATCATTTAACACTTAGAGAAGAATTTACATCATTTTAACCAAAAGAGGCATTTAAAGTAAACTCCCAAAAACATATAGTGAACTCTACTAACATTATAGTGAACAAATTGGAACTTTAACAATGAAAAATATAAGGCATTCACAATGAATTGTCCTATTCTAAATGAGTAAATTTCCAATTCCAAGAGAATGAGAAAGTGAACTCATTTTCTGTATGAGTTTCCCTACCTCAGGATTATCCTAAGACTCACTAAGGTAAGAGAAAAAGTAATTATGCATATGCCTCCTTCAATAAACAACAAAGCAATCGTCAAGACTACCCCTTCGTCTTACTCAACTCAGGAGAAACAAGCCTCTCAATCAATGGAAAGACATTAAAAGACACCCAACATACCAACAAGGTCTTCACTTTCGAAATAAATACATATTGCAATGAGTAGATAGTGTCCCATACCACCACCAACCCTAAGTAGTACATTCTTTTAGAAGGTTTGTCACCAAGTCGTCTCTTTCGGAAGGTCCTACCTTCTGCAATGAGTAGGTAGCGTCCCATACCACTAACTACCCTAAGTAGTACGTTCTTTTAGAAGACTTAGTTCAATCAATTCTTTTGTGGAGGGTTAGCTTAAAAGACGTAGACTATTAGAGCTAGACATGGAATCCTGATATTATCATCTTATTTCAAATGAAAAACCTTAATAGTATTCTTCACAATAAACTAGTACTTTACATTCATATAATTCATATAAACACCGCCACCAAGAAGGTTGACCATACCACTCAAGAGCATTTCGAAATTGAAACTTAACAAGATAACTAAGTTACCCTTTAATCCAAGCTTTCATTATCTTAACCCATTTCTCAATATTTCACCATAATAAATCTATTTGAGCAGTATCTAATCAACAATAACAACAATAAGAAACCAAAGCACAAAGACTACCAAATCATGCTTATTTAACTTATTTCTTAAGCAGACATTAGATGAAAAGCTTTAACATTATTACATTAATTCATTAGAAATATTTTCATGCAAGACCCCTATCTATATTTGAAGATAGAAGAAACTAGGGTTGAGAACCTATTTTGAAAATTCATTAGAAGTGGCTCTCTGAATGGAACATAGTTCAAGGATGGAAACCATACTTCAAATTAAAGAAATACCAACGTTTTTTTATGGATAAACGACCACAAACATCCCTCCTAGCACTTCTTGACTTCTAGCTTCCATGGAGACTTGAGAGAGAATTCCAAGAGAGAGGGTTTTGGGATTTAGGAAGAAGGGTCTAAAATTAGGTTTAAGGGTTTATATAACTTTAATATATGTAAATAAACCTAAAATAAAAGTACAAGGACCTTAAAATACATGGGGAGAATTTATCGAAAACCCCAAGCCAAGGCCGCCACTTAACAGCTTTTGCAGGCAGACCCCACGACCCTCAAACGACTAACCATTTGTCAAACAACACCCGGTTGATGGGGTGTTTTTTGATGGGACTGAAGCTCCCAAGTTTGAAGGTTTACATTCCCCAATCAATGTACCAGGTCTACGGGCCGTTTACTAGTGGACTGGCCGTCAATTGGCTCGTCAATGAGCACTTCTTTTTTCAAGTTTGGTCCAAGTCTAGGGCCCTTTATATAGGGCCCATAGTGGGTCCTATGAGAGGTCGTGCCAGGATGTTAAACCCCTTAACTATGTAGCCTAGGTATTACGGATATCTCATGCAAGTTTCAAGAAAAACAAACACATAAAACTCACTCAAACACCTCAAGACACACAAGTGCTTTCTAAGGCACACCTTCCGAACGTCATGGACGTTCTTGGATGTTTGACCTCCAAACTTAACCAAACTTTACACACTGACTAAGAAAACTAAATTAACTCATTTTAACTTCAAATTAACTCAGGAAACACTCATGAGTCTCTAGTACACCTTATTTCATATTGGGGCGTTACAATTTGGGACTGTTTTGGGCAGTCATGTTTGGCTCTTGAGAAGGGTCCTTCATCAAGGACACTGGGTTGGTCCTTGGGGACATTCACCCGGACATTTGAAACCCAAATATGTTTGTATATATTTTTAGGACATCTCACATTAATTTGATCTTAAAGCAACACATAAAACTATCAGGACTAGAATCTAGACCCCAGACAAGACCGATGTCGTTAACCTCTCAGAGGTAGCAGACAAGCCAACATATGTCATACTTACTTCATCTAGGTTAATTTTAGCGGAAAATTTGAACTTTTGTTTTCTTATTTCATGCGTAACATATTTAACTTAACATCACATGCGTTCACAAATCAACCATCTAATATAAAGATAATCAAATGAAAGAAGCAGTTAATAATTGCATTAAACGTATGCTTGCAGAAACGACACAAATACAAAGTCTAAAATGAAATGAGAAATAAAACACTAGTTGAACATTCGCCACTAGCTAAAGCCTACATCTAAGCTAGATAGTAACGATATACATCCTCGAAAGTATGTGGACCTACCAAGTACGGATGTAAGATCCACGTACGGATTGTTTCAACGTCGTACCGTAAGATCTAACATCCACCTGTGCCTACACCTAAAAGTAGATGTTTTATGGGATTAGTACACAGTTGTACTAAGTATGGGTATATGCAATCACACACCAAGGACATGCATGAGCAAGAATAGCATAAGGCCCTTACCTATGGCCATGAACATACCAATCATAACATAATTAAAGATATATAATACTTTAAAATAAAAATATTTAGGGCAGATTACAACCAATCCATTCTCTCCAAATAAAAATATTTAGTGCAGATGACAACCAATCCATTCTCTCCACGTCAATCTATAGTAGCTAAATCATCCGATTTAATACCATAGAGCCCTTACACATGGCCATGAACATCAAGTCAATGCATAAATAATAAAACACAATGAACCTAGGTAAATTCAATATAGATTTATCTATCTAAAAAACCTATACATTAATTGAATACTATTCATACATCATTCAATAGCCCATAAAAAACTATAGTAGAACTAATATCCATTAAGACAATACCCAGTAACCCATAAAGTAGTCAAAAACTATGGTTTATCAATTACATGTGTTCATAGGTTAATTTAGTTAAAAATATTAATTATAAAAATACAATCAATATATATTGATAAAAAACTTTTAATGCAAGAACCCGTGGATAGAGCATAAAATTGGAAAGGTTCATCTTTTAAAACATTAAAATTCTTCTTTTGAATTCGGGCGCCTTGATGAATAGAGTTTTAATGATAAACTCAATAAAATTTATTCTCCAATTTGATGAAGAATCACCACTCAAATCTCCTATTGAAGCTCTTCATTGAGTTTTGGCTCCAATTGAGTTCTAGAGAATTTCTATGATATTTTGGGTTTTTATTTTGAAAAATGAATTCTCCTAAGTGTTAAAGGAATATCAACATGTTTAAAATAGACAAAAGATACTTTAGGAACCTCCCAAAGTCTTATTTTTAAGTGGGTTAAATATACAACTTCACTCTTAGAGTAAACAGTAAGTTGTCCAAGAAGACAGCCCTCACAGACAGTTCGAAACGATTGG
Organism: Solanum pennellii; assembly: GCF_001406875.1. Taxonomy (NCBI): domain Eukaryota; kingdom Viridiplantae; phylum Streptophyta; class Magnoliopsida; order Solanales; family Solanaceae; genus Solanum; species Solanum pennellii. The sequence continues at coordinate 34,954,158 of NC_028644.1, forward strand.
CCGTTTTCAAAATAAAGGACCGTCCTGTTGGTTCGTGGTTTGGGAATGAGGATAATATTTAGCTTCTCTATTTCCACGCCTAAATATCAGCAAATGACACCAAACTATGGGTCATCGACTAGCCCACGAGCCGTCTATAGCCTTCGTTGTTTGGGACTATTTTGGGTAGTCTTGGCTCTTGACAACGGTCTTTTCTCAAGGATCCTTGGTTTGTCCTTGGGGACTTTCACCCAGACGTTTCCATCTTAAATAGGTTTGTATACAATTTTAGTAAGTCTAACATGAATTTCATCTAAAACAAACACGTAAAACTCTACGAAACATGCTTAGACACACAAAGTCGTTTAGATGCAAACCTTCCAAACGTCATGGTCGTTCTTGGACGTTTGACCTACAAAGTTTAAACAGCTTGACACACTGCCTATATACACTATCATAACTCATTTAAGGACCTTAGAAGCTCATGAATGACACATAAAAACATATGAAAAAATAGTCATTGAACGTCTTAGTCTTCCTTTGACGTTTAACTTCAAATTTACCTAATACTTTAGGCACTACCTCAGTACCAATATAGACCAATTTAGGACAATAGAGCATCATAAAAACCATGTTAGTGTCTAGTTCACCAATGTCATTTTCGGATCTTACAGCAATGTCCTTCGTGGTCTTGCCTTTGTTTGAGAAATAAAGGAGGCTCCATTGGAGGAGCTACTGCCTCCACTCTTCACAACCATCACCACAACCCATCAAGATCTTCACGATCAGTGAAGTGGGGCATTAATTGAAACGGGGTCTCAATGTGAAGTTAAGTTGGGCATCCCTTTCGGAAGTTCAACTTAATGAGGTGTAGTTTGGACATTTTGGGGGTCGATTATATATTGACTTCAGGTCAATTTTCATACATCTCCCACTCAAAATCATAAACCCAAATTGAATCCCAAAATTTCTCTCACTTCTCCCTACTTTCTCTCTCTCTCCATTAATCCTCCATTGAAGAATAAGAAGCTTGGGGAATAAGACAAAGTCTCCAAGGTTTTCACTCAATTTTTGGGAATAAAGCCTCAACAAGGTATGAGTTCTTCACTCTTGGGATTCTATTACCCAAGACGTTCTCTCAAAGATGAAATTCAATAAATCCAATTCTTATGGTTTTTGTTTACAAATAGGTTTTCTTCTAAAATGGAAATTGATAACTGATTATGTTGAATTATGATCGCCTATGATGAATCTTGTATAGATTATTGTGTAATTGATGTTAGTTTAGGGAATGGTGAATAGATCATGTTCATTCCCCAATTTCCCATGTCTTCACTATTACTTGAAAATAAAAGAGGAATTATGAAATTGTTGATCATTGTCGTCGGCTGCCTAGGAACTTGTTTTGTGGGGATTAGACCTTGTTCTTGAAAAAATCTTGATTAACCCTTTTTTCCATTAACCCTAAGTTCTGATCTTGAATTAAATTGTACATTATGGTTGAAATTGGTTTGGTTAGTGTGTGTATTAGTACCCTATGATTTTATTATGATAATCATTTATAGATTGATGATAAATTGTAATCCAATTATGATAGTTCTTTTGTAATTGACCTAGATTGTGAAATAGATTATGAAATTTATTTAAGTCTCTAATTCTAGACTATGAACTAGTCAAGAATTGTTGTTTATTGATTCAATTGGACTTTTTAGCATGTTGGTTACTATTATATGATGACATTACACCCATTGTTGGGTTTATTTTTAGGGTTGATGGTAAGACCTTGAGGTCGGATTATGAAGTAGACATGGTAAGTCTTGTGATCCCCATTTTTTACTGCAATTGTAGTTATTTGTGATCTAATGATGATGTTTCATTGAAGTATAGCTTATATGAGGATTAATAGGGTTGGTATGATGTTGAATTGAAATATCTTGACTATGGTTTTGTGAGGTGTTGGCTAAGATTTAAATGTTATATGGATGGTGATAATTACAAATGTGCCTTAAATTGATTGATTATGCAAATGTTAAACCTCATTTATAGATTTTGTAATGGCAGGACAATACTCATGCAATTCTTATTGTGCTATGATGATGATGATTATATAAGAAATAGACCTTATAACCTCTATTAATCATTGATAGGTAATAAAGATATTAATTAAATTTCAAAAGGAACTCTAACTTAGCACCTAGTGAACTAGACTGAGGGGTGTCCCTTCCCACATAGGGAACGTAGGATCAATTAATGTAATCATGAGATTGTAGACTATAATGCATGTATCATAAAAGGGTCTAATTATATATCCTAAAACTTGAACTATGTTAACCTCATAGGAATACTAGCTAGTGGATCCACATAGTTGTTATGTTCAGCTTTTGGTAGTACCTTGACAATTAGTCTGCCTTCTTCAGTGTAGGGTTCCACGACACCAAATTCCACATTACTTCATGTGGTCTATCTCGTTTAAGGAAACATGATCCCAAAAGGTAAAATGAAGTAATGAATGAACTATAACTAGGATTACCTAAAGGGTTTATATTAGTCTAGGTATGTGTAAGGGATTGTACCTATCAATTGCACTACATAGCCTTGAAGGGTTTCTTAGGAGGTTATTCTTATGTATGTATATTCTGATAAATGTAAGTGATGATAATGTGATGACCTTACATGTAAAGGACACTATGTCATATTGGTTAATCTTATGAATATGTATTTGGTGTCAATTGCTAAAATCCTGATATTATATACTCTTAATAATATGTTTTGTGGAGTTTGGACATTTTTATGGTTCTTGATACGTTTACATGATAAAGTAAGATTATGGGGCTTTGATTGGTAATTTCACAAGAGGACTTAATGAGGGTCATGAGTAATAATTTTGCTTTGGTATAATGTGATGGAATCTTATTCATGCTTCTGATCTTGACAAAGGCTGATGAATTCTTCCAATTTAGCTTCCTACTTCTCCCGAGGGAAGAAATAACCAACAAAATCCTTCTTAAAATCCTCCCATATCAGCAGCACACCACTTAAGGTCCTATTGTCTCTCAATTGGATGTACCAAGTTTGGGCCACATCTTTGAGTTGGTAAGTTGATAACTCGTCCTTATCACTTGTTACCAACCCCATATCATGTAGGATCTTGTAAGTTTCCTCAATGAACTATTGGGGGTCTTTCTCAACTATGGACTCATAGAATGCAGGGGGGTTCATCCTCTTAAAATACCTCAAACAGGAGTCCATGGTTCCAACAAGTTGGTTTCTTCGAGGTACAACCTCCCGGATAGCTTAGGCCGTCATTGATTGTCCTTGAGTAGTGATGACTTGTGCTTGTCTAGTATTGGCTTGTCCATTAGGATAAAGTCTACCGTTATGTACCCAAGAGTTAAAACAAGAGGATTCATCGGAGCTTGATCATCATGACCAACTTGTTCAACTGTAAGGACTTGATTGCCTCGCGGAGGAACTACCTTATTGGCAATCACTCTATCAACTCTTCGAGCGGCTGTTCTTCGAGTATCATTGACTATTATCACAATAAAAGGATTAAAAGCTAAGGTCACGTAACGTCAGGACTCGAGAGGTAAATATATTGGATTGTCGAGAAAAAGGGAGTTTCCTGTCACATTCGGGGAGCACCTGCTAGACGTAATCGACGTCGTCGTCCTTGAAGAGGACTAAGACTAGCCTCTAAAATTACTTCATTACATTCATAGGTTAAACATGAAGAAAATTTAAAACATTTCTATATATATATATTGAGGTTTACATATACTGTTGACATACACATAATATATTTATATCGAGTATACATAGAACCTCCGTATAAAAAGATTACATAGTTTCTGCTTGTATTGTACACATATATATGTAATAGGATTCTTAACATAGTCATAAACAGATATCTCATCTCATAACCATTTAAACAAGAGTATATCAATTGGACATATCCTATACATCAATGTATAAATCCACATATAGGCTATACAATTTTTAGTACCCAAATGAAAAGGAAATAACTAGATGTCTTATAACTACAACAACATCAATAGGCACACAGTGGCATTGGCCTCAAAAAGTGAGGACATACCCAACTTGGATTACTGAGAATTCCAAGTCTTCCTTCAAAGGCGTCTTAAAATCCCATTAATGAGCGGAACCTAAAATGTTGGGGAAAATAAAGAAAATGGGTTTAGTACATCAAATGTATTATGTACGAGACCATATGCACCCACAACATAGAAATCATGCTGAACAGGGACTTTTCATCCATGCTTGCTAATTTACAGTTGAAAATTATTATGCACATTCAAGAACCAATACATGTCATTAATGTATATTCATTAATTTAAGACCTTGTTCAACCATACTATGTCTAGAAAAGTCAATCATGCATACCAACATACTTGAACAAATAATCAAGACAACTAAATCATCAATTTGTAACCTCAACAAGCTTGAATAAGAGTTCATTACATCATAACCAAAGCAAGAAAATTTTTCATGAACCCTCATTAAGTCAACTAGTGCAATGACTAAGCACAGCAAAATATTTTCTACTCAATCAAGAAAACCTAACACGAACCATAACTTATATCCAACTTCACATATCATATTTTTAAGAGTACATAACATCATACTTTAGATATATTGACCAAACAGATCTTAATAAGTTAACTCAACATGATATAGTACCGTCAAAAATCAAGATCATCATTCAAATTTATAATAATATACATCCATAAGAACATCCTACTAAGATTCCCAGGTAACTAATGCAATGTATAGGTACAGTCCTATACCCTACCTAGACTAAACTAAACCCCTTAGGTAATCCTAGTTAGAGTTCATTCATTAGTTCAATTTAACTTTTGGGACCATCTTGCCTAAACCAACATAGATCACATGAGCTAATATGGAATCCGGATTCATGGAACCCTACAATAAAAAAAGGTGAACTACTTGCCAAGGTAGTACCATAACTTGAACATAGAAACTATGTAGATCCACTTACAGTATTCTAATGACGGAATGGATAATTCTCATGAGTGAAAGGTGTTCCTTTCTAAGAGATATCAAAAATAATTTTCCAACCCTAACTTTTTCAATCTTTGATTCTAGGTATGCGTCTTCCATGAAAATATTTCTAATGTTTCAAATATTAGTTTGTAATTTTAATCCTAAATCTTCAATGAAATAATGTTAATGATTATTATTAAATTTTGGCTTAAGAAATGGGTTGAATAAGCATAATATTGTAGTCTTTGAACTTTGGTTTGATTTTATTGATACCGTTGTTTAACTACTTCCCTAAAGGATATATTATGATGAATTGTTTAAGGAATTATTAAGGGTGATCAAAGCTTGTATTAAAGTGTAAGTTGTTTATTTTGTTTAGCCTGAAATACCAAATTCTCTTGAGCGGTATGGTCCATCGTTGGTGGCAATGTTTACTTGTTATTGGTGTGAATGTGAAGCTATTTATGAATTGTGAATGAGGACTTGAAAGAATGTTATGCGATGTAAGATGATAATGATGTTATCCTTGATAAATGTTCTTTATGAAGCGAATTATGTGAAGTAACTGGAGAGTATGCCTATATGAATAACATGATTATATGAATAATGTACAAGTGCGTGATGTGATGAATAATGGTCTAAGCATGAATATACTTATATTCAAATAAAATGATTGATGTGAAACGTGTGGTCACATGTAGTGACACACATTTAGTAAATGAATGAATGAAGTTAAGGAAAGTCATTGAGAAGGGTATTTTTGGGGTGAACACACATTGTGAGTTAAGGTCAAGTGTTTAGTAGAAATCTCAATACCTCGTAAGACATTTCTACTGTAGGTTGGAGGATGGATAACCATTGTTACTTGAGATGGTGTGCACAAAATTTATCCTTTACCTTTAGTAATGAATGTTGAGAATCCATGGGGACCTATGCTTAGCACCGAGAGGATATGACGAATGGGTGGCTACAGTTCGTGAGTTGGGAAGTTGTATTGCAATGTACCTCTTGAGAAGAGTACTCCTTGCAAGAAGAGAATGAGTTACATAGTAGAAATCTCCTTATCCTTTAAATAGGTGCCCACATAGGTATAACTATTGGGAAAGCCATGTAAAAGCTATGAGAAAACATATCACTCTAGGCAAGTGGGGGGATCATTCTCCGATAAGGAAAGTATCGAGATTCAATGTTTAGATCTCAAGGTCTCTGTCAGTTACGCTAACCCCCCACAAATGTAATGGACGTACTAAGTCATCTAAAAGAGTGTACTACTTAAGGTAGGTAGTGGAATGAGAAGTTATCTATCCATTGGACTAGGTAGGCATTTCGAAAGGGGAGTCTTGGTGCGTCTTATGTGAATTGAATGAGCTAAGTCTTCTAAAAGAGTGTACTTCTTAAGATAGGTGGTTGAATGGGACGCCATCTATTCATTTAACTAAGTAAGCATTCCAAAAGGGAATTGTTGGAATGTCTTATGTCTTATTTGTGTGCCCTTCTAATGTCTTGTAATAGACTGGTGACTTGTTCTCTCGAGTGGAGTAAGCATAACATGTGTAGTCTTAGGGATCACCTAGGTTTGTATTGAAGGAGGTGTATGGGTGTTTCCTTCATGTCTTACTTTTGTGAGTGTTAGGATAACATGGGTTAGAGAAACTCCAGGTGTAATATGTTCACTTACTCTTGGAAATACCTTGGGAGTTCATTGTTTTGAGAATGAGTCAGTTTACTGTAAATTAAAAAAAATAAATTCACCGTAACATAGGGAAGTTTACTGTAATATACTGCCCTTTGCTAAAAAATTGGGAATCCTTTTCTAAGTGTTAAATGATGTTTTTTATGTTGTTTTTCTTGTATATTCATGAAGGTTCTCCTTATTTTGCATGAAGTCTAATTTTACAATAATGTCCCTTTCTGCCTGTTTTTGCATATGCCATACATAGTACATTGTCTTTTACTAACCCCATACTTTTCTATACTTAATAAGTATAGGTTGGGCAATTTTGAAGTCTTGGAGACAAGATTTGGAAATATTCTTTTAAGACTAAGTATGTCCTCATACATTCAAGGCACAGTCATATTTCTTAGTTTCTATTCCAAAGATTTATTATGTATTTTACATTTAATGTAAATAGGTCGTGTCCCTAAGATAGTTATCACGTGTCTTTAAGTTATCTTGAGTAGACGAGATCAATCCTTTGCTTTTATGTAAGATGATTTATTTACTAATCTATTCGCGGAAAGTGTTAATTCCACGCTACCTTTCATGTATTATGTAATGAATGATAGTTAAGGCTTGTACAAGACTTCCGAAAGGTCATGTATGCAATTGCTCCGACCCATGGGTTCTCCCTAACTTCTAGGGGTACTTTTGGGTTTTTACTTACTCATATTGGTATGTTATCACCATCCTTATACCATTTACATCATAGACAACATCTCACAAACCATAGTCAAGATATTTAAATTTGACATCATACCAACCCTATCAATCTTAACATAAGGTATACTTCAATACAACATCATGACTTTATCATAAGTAACCATAATTGAAGTAAACATTTGAGATCATAATACATACCCCAATCTTCTTCACAAAATTATCTGGTCCCGCTATTCGGAGGTTCGAATCCTTCCGTCCCAGAACATATATATTCTCTGACAATATAGATTGTTTTTTTAACAATGTTCTGTTTAAAATCGAAATGTTAGCTGGAATGTGCATCAAGGTATTACCATTGACCATTTTATAGTAAACCCAACAATGGTTGTAATACCGTCACATTATAGTTAAAAAACATAATAATCAAGTCAATTGAGTCACTACACAACAATCCATCACTATTTCATAGCTTAAGATAATAGACTTAGGTGAAGTTCACGATCTACTTCACAACCTAGGTCAATTACTCAAGAACTAGCACAATAGGGTTACAATACATCAAAAAATATTCAGAATTTGACATAATAGAAACATAGCATAGTAATTCACACATTAACCAAGTTAATTATACCAATACTACTCAATTCAATTCAATAACACAACCTAGGATTAAAGGGAAAATGTAATCTTTTACAAACTATACCAATACATAAAAAATTAACATAATTGAGTCATAATACATGTTAATCTACTAATAATAACCAAATTAAATCACTAACAAAGAAATTCAATAGATCAATTTCGTATTGGAAGAAAACACACTTGAATTTCATATTTTTGATATCATCTTGAAGGAACCCTTTGGGAAAAGAGATCCCAAAGGTGGAAGGAAACCCATACCTTGTTGATTGATTATTTTTTATGGAGAATCTTGACCTTTTAAAAGCCCCACAACCCTCCATAGCTTGGCCTTCTATGGTGTTCTTCTACTTGTGAGAGACAAGAAGAGAGAAGAACGAACAATTGGGTTTTGAAAATTATGAGGGCTTAGGTTTGTTTAATTAGATTAGGGTCTTTATATATATCATTAACTAAGTTTATTAGACCTACCTTAACCTCTTAGTAATTAACTAACAACCTAATTAATTAATTTGTCAAACTTAAAAATGTGTAGAAAATTAGTAAGCTAACAAACGAAGAATCGATAGACGCCTGTCAGTGAAACGACGACCAAGGGACCAACATTTCTTTGGTAAATAATTTTAGTCAAAGAATGTCCAAATCAGGCCCTTCCTTTAATTTGGCACAGTTACCATCGATGGTGACCATCGATGCCCCGTCTTTTGGACCACAAGTCGTTGTCTGCAACTTTTGTTAGACAATACCTTTTTGCACCTTTTGCCAAATTTCAAGGGTTTGACTGAAGGGCCCTTGGTTAGTCCTTGGGGACCCAACCTTTTAAAATATAAATAAACTCTAATACGTGTTAGATACCTTACCACCAATTTTCATCATTTTCCAACTCGTAAAACATAGTAAAATTTGCTAAGGCACACTAGCACCTCATTTAATTAGTTACCGGACGTCATGGACGTTCATTGACTTTTTTATTCAAAAACTTCCTAAATTACCTCTATAAATTAAAATATACCTTAAAACATTGACACAACATTTAGACAGTCATGTTCGGATCTAGAACATGTGTTAGACATTAGAAGTGCTACATTATTTACTCCTTAGGAACATTCTTCTTCGAATGATACTAAAATATTTTGGAAGGAATAGACTCAAGATTAGCATCCCAACAAAAAACAATACATTATAACATGAGTTACAATATCAATCATGAAATTCAAATATAGCAATGCACAACTTCAGTTACTTCAAATAAATCTCAACATCACAATATGAGGAATCTCCTTCTCACAACAACATGATCTCAACATATCATTAAGGAGTCAATTATGCAAATTCTCAACCTATCAACATGGTCAATATCATTTCATCAAGATTCACCATAAATGTATGCACCACATAACTCAAAACTATAAGAATTTCAAATTTTCAAGTCTATGGGCATAACTTCACTATAATATCACTACAATTAGAACATTATTGCCAAACCACAACAAAAATCAAAGCAACTTAATATTTACTTATTATTTTCATTGTTTAAAAGAACTACTAACCTTTATTAGGTAAGAAACGATGATAACAGCACATCATGTCGGCCTCGGCCTCTCATGTAGCTCACTCAAGTAGGTGGTTTCTCCAAAACACTTTTACGGAGGCCACCTCTATTTTCCTCAACCTCCTCACATGATGATCAATGATTTCAACCATAACCACCTCAAAATAGAGGTTCTCCTTCACACCAAGACCCTCAATAGGAAAAATAGACTCGGAATCAGTGATTTACTTCTTAAGCATGGAAACGTGGAAAATCGGATGGACTGAAGATAGTTCATTAGACAGTTTCAACTCATAAGAAACCTTATCAACAATTTGTAAGATTTCATAGGGACACACATAACAAGCACATAATTTCCCTTTCTTGCCAAATCTAACAACCCCTTTCATAGGTAAATTTTTTAGATACACTTTATAAGCGTCTTCAAACTCTAAATCCCTTCTCCTATGATAAGCATAAGATTTTTGCCGACTCTACACTGTTTGGAACCGATTCCTTATGATATGAACTTTCTCTAAGGTCTTATTGATCAAATTGTGACCAAAAAGCAATGACTCGCCAACCTCAATCCACCCAATGTGAGATCTATACCTCCAACCATATAAAGTTTCATAAGGAGCCATAGATATAGATGAATGAAAACTATTATTATATGAGAACTCCAATTAAGGCAAATGTTCATCCCATATTCCTTAAAGTCAATGATACAGGCTCTAAGAAAATCTTCAAGAATTTGAATATTCCGCTCTTTTTGACAATCCATTTGAGGAAGAAAAGGAGTGCTTTACATTATTTTAGTACTCAAAACTCTTTTAAATGATCTCCAAAATATATCCGATATGATGGACAAATGAACCCCATGAAGACTCACAATCTTGTCAATATAGATACTTGCAAAATCTTCTGCCGTATAAGTAGACATAACTAGAATAAAGTGAGCGGATTTGGTCATTTTACCAACTACCACACATAAAGAGTCATATTTATTTATAGTTTGAGGAAAACCGACTAAAAAATCAATGTAAACATCTTCCCACTTACAAGAAGTAATTTGGATTTCTTGTAGTAAACCACTAAACTTTTCGTGCTCGACCTTAACATGTTGATAATTGGGACTCTTTTAAACAAACTCTGCAATATCCCTTTTTAAGTAATCCCACCAAAAAACTTCTAAAGGTCATTGTACATCTTTGTAGAACCCAGATGAATAGAGTAATGGGCCCCATGAGCTTCCTCAAGGATCCTACTCCTCAAATCATCAACATTTGTAACACACAATGTTCCCTGATACCTAAGAACACCATCACCCCTTTGGGAGAATGACTCATTCATCTTTCAACAAAAAAATTCTTTCAACTCCATCAGTGATTGATTAAGATGTAGCTTAGACTTCACATCAACTTCCAAAGATAATTAGCAGTTATGATGTACCACCATACAACCATTTGGAGAGACTTCAATTCGAACCCCTACATGATCCAACCTATGAACATCTTTAACTATTTTTCACATGTATTCTTCCTTATGGGAAACATGTCCGATAGACAAATGACTTATAGCATCCACTACCACATTAACCTCGTAGGTGTTACACCCTAAAAATGGGCTAGGTGAAGCTAGATCTTACCTAAGTATTAAGATTTTGTATATAATGTTTGGAAGATTTTGGAGGTCAAACCCCCAAGACGTCATGAAAGTAGCGAAGTAAAACTAGTGTACCGTAGTCCTTTGTAGTATAGTTTTGGAGGATTTTTTGAGGGTGACTTTGAGTATATATAGTTCCTATACATAGACTGACTTTTAAAAGGGACTAAAATTCCAAGAACCGAATCCCGGGGACTAGCCTAAGGTTCCCCAAGGAGGACCCAACCATAGGCTAGTGAATCTTCCGGGCAGCCTATATTTTCTAGTTGCTGGGCGACACGGAGCCATCACGCAAATGGATATTTTTTCTCTACAACGTGGCAACATCACGAACACTTCTGTCCCAAAATAGTTTCCTGAACCATGAACCAATAATGTCTCCGTGACGCGCAGTAAGTGCCTTGATTTGGTTGTGTCGTTTTTAAGTTATATTTGAGTTGGATAAAATATCTAATAGTTGCACAGATCTTTTGGGAACTTTTGGTATTATATATGGGAACATTAGGGCTTAATAATGGGATGCTATTGTATTTATTTCAAGAGTATTTAAGCAGTGCAATAGCTTATAAGACCCTAGACTTTAAATAAAGAAAACCTTACTCTCCCAGAATTCTCCAAAAAACCACCATTGAAGAGGAAGAGAAATTGGAGTCTATATTATGACAAATTGATCCAGGTTTCAAGCTGGATTTAAGGCTGTAATCTGAGGAATGTGAATCTTATTAATTCATGTATTCTTCCATCCATGAATCCCCTCTTGTTTCGCTTCAATTGTGAATCCAAAGAACCCCCTTCAAGAGAGGGTTGTAATTGCATTGTTGGTAATGCTTGATTGTGATCCCAATCTAGTGGATAGCTACCAATGATGTTTATATGATGATTATATATTGTTTTTAAGTAGGTTTAATTGTGAATTATAGTAGTTTAATTTTAAGGCGATCAAGGTGATCTTAGGTCATTAGAGGCTAGATGAAGGAATTATGTTTAATCTTCTTAACTTAATTGTAGTCCATGTTAATTGATTATGATTGAATCATGTAGGTATGATTTAATGTAGAATTCATTGAATAATATTGATCTTGATGGTATTTAACCTTATCAAATGAATTATGGCTATATTCACCTAGTAATGGAGAATGTGAGAAGAAAGTTAAGGCTACAAAATCCTATATATACCTATGAATGATGATATAATAATTGATGAATAATAAAACTTAGCACGGTTGTGTTTTCTGTAGACATAGGATGATTGAATTAAAGTTATAGATTCACTTGAGCATGGAGAGATTCTCTTGGACATCCCTCCATGAGAAAAAAGGTTTAGTAACGGTTGACAAGAAAATGCTTGACTTAAAGTTGATATGAAAAGTGAGACGGATAGTCTAGCAAGGGTCCGGACTCCAAGTATAAAGGAGAGACTCATCTAGTAGGTGTGATGAATATCCCATCAGGTCACACGAGGCGGGACTACTTCACATAGTAGAGTCAAGGTATCCTTGTAGAGATGTCTATATTCTTCGAACTTAGACCTGCTTGAGAAGCATCTCACAATGTTCAAACCAAAATGTGAACTTAGGCATTCCCAAGGGGTATCCTGTACTATTCATAATGTATGAATGAACGAAGACATGCCCAAGGGATATCTCGTAGTGTTCATGATTAAGTGGTCAAGTCATATCTTAAAAAGTATCTTGTAGGATCTGTATGATTAAGGAACTTAAACCTAATTAAAGAAGTATCTCGTAGTGGTCAAAAGATAATGATAGGGGCTAGGATCCAAAGTAAGAGATAATAAAGAAAGGATCCAAGAGCAGTACCTTGCATGAATGGTGGTATGGGACATCATGAGTGCATTGCAAAAGGTACAACCTAGGGTCACTAATGAAGAAGATATTGAAGAAATAATTGGACAAGAATATTCCTTTCATAGTATTGTAGACTAAAGATAAGAGAACCTAACTATATGAATTTAAGTAATAAAGAATCTATGGAGGGTGAACGTATTAAGAATGGTTTTAAAGATACGCTTAGTATGTAGGGTAGTATAGGCTGATTTATGTGCATTGCATACACGTGTTTTGAGAAGAGCAGAAGTAGTACTCTTTAGTATGAAGAACTTAGGTCTTAATTATGATAGTGGATTATAACCAAGAATGACCAAAATGAGGTAGTTAGCTTTGGCAGTAGTATGGGTTATTACTTAGCCTTGCACAAGTACTCTTTGAGGTAGCTTGGTATATTTAACTTGAGTAAGAAGGACAAGTAAGTAAGTAAGTAAGTGGTGAGTCCTCATAGCTTTGAGGACAATCCTTTATGTTTCTTAATGTCTTTCTTTATGTTTTAGATTTTATGTGGGCTGCGTCCAAATTATTATTATTTATGTTACAGTAAGATGGTTTTTGAGACAATGTTATTACAGATGCTTCAGCGCTTTTATGAAATATCTTTCGTTTTATGACTAAAGTGTGTTTTTAAATTCCCTCTAATTAAGCATGAAGTTATTTAATGAAGTCAAGAGGCTTTTACAAGACCTCCGAGAGGTCAAGTACGTCAGGTTTCGACCCAAGGGTTGCCCTAACTTCTAGGGTGTACTTGCGGGTGTGATAGCTGGGGTTATAGAGAACACTCATGTCATATTCTTTCAACAACTCTAACCATCTCCGTTGATGGACATTAAACTTCTTTTGAGTGAATATGGTCCTTATACACATCTGCATGAACCCCATAGACATAATTCCTTCATATTTTCAAGACAAATACCACAGCTGCTAACTGATGGTCAGTAGTTGGATAATTCTTTTCATGAACTTTGATTGCTGAAGAGCATTGACTATAAATTTTGCATGTTGCATAAGAACACACCCCAATCAGGCTCGGGATGCATCAAAATATACAGCAATAAACGTAGTACCCTCCGATAGGGTCAATAATGTAGCGGCAGTAAGACTATCCTTTCAACATCTGGGAGCTCTTTTCACATGTCTCTGACCACTCAAATGTCACATTCATTGGGTCAAGGTTGTCAAGGGAGAAGCAAAACAATGACAAACATTCTTTAATAACCGGCTAGGCCAAAGAAACTCCTAATATCCGTAGGATCCAATGGTCTAGGATAATATTTCACCACTTCGGTCTTCTTTATATAAACCTGTGTAACTTCACTACAGATGATATGACAAAGAAATACTACCGACCTCAACCAAAACCCACATTTTCTATACTTGGCAAACAAATAGTGTTTCTTAAGCACTTGCAAGACCACTCTCAAATGGTGTATGTGTTCACCGTCATTCATTGAATATACCAAGATGTTGTCAATGAAGACCATGACAAATGAATCGAGGTAACTTTGAAACACCCTATTCATTAGGTCCATAAACGCCACCGGAGCATTAGTGAGACTAAAGGACATTACAAAGAACTCATAGTGACCATATCTTTTTCGAAATGCTTTCTTTGGAGTATCTTCACCTGTCCCCCTAGGTTGGTGATATCGCAATGTCAAGTCAGTCTTGGAGAAGTAACTCGCACCTTGGAGTTGATCAAATAAATCATTAATACGAGGGAGAGGATTAATGTTTTTCAGTGGACCTTTTTAGTTGATCGTAATCGGTACAGATTCTAAGGGACCTGCCCTTCTTTTGCACAAACAATACCGGAGCACCCCATGGAGAAATACTAGGCTGAATAAAGCCCTTGTCTAGTAAATCATTGATTTGCGCCTTCAAATCTTTCAATTATTCCGGATCCATCCGATTTGTCTCCGGTAGAAAGTCGATACCAAAATATATTTCGGGTTCGGGAGGATTTACGGGAAGATTATTACGAAAGACCTTTTGAAATTTCCTTACTACGGGGACTGACTCAATGGGAGGAATTTCAGAGTTTAAATCATGTACTCTTACTATATGTTATAAAAACCCTTTAGAGATCATCCTAAAAGCTTTCAAAATAGAAATGATACGACTTGTAGGAATAGTCTGTCCCCCTTCCACTCTAAAAAACTACTCATTTTTAAAGTTAAACTTCACCAACCTCCTTCTATAATCTATTGAAGCAAAACAAGCATGAACAAATGCATACCCAAAATGACATCAAAATAAAACATGTAAAGTTCTACTAGTTAAACATGAGTAACTCTATTGGGGAAATTATTCGACAATTTCCTTACACTATCTTTACAACCAATGACTAACCCACCGGAGAAGACACCATTAAAGGTTTATTGAAGATATCGGGCCAATTAAAATTATTTTTATCTACAAAAGGAGTAACAAAATGAAAATGTAGCACCGGATCAAGTAAAGAATATAAATCAATAGAAAATATTTTTAATATACAAGTGCTTATTCTTCGGAGCGGGGAGCATAAAAGGGATTCTTCTTCGGAGCATCATTAGAACTACTTGCTTGAGCTTGAATACTACCCTTGTCTTGACCATTCACAATAGGGAAATCCCCAACCTTTTTGCCACTCTTTAAACAACCAATGAAATTGTCTTGCCCAACGAGGCAGTTACCATCACAATGCGGCTCATTTCAACCCTAGGTTCGGAAATTAAAGAAAGAGCGTACTTTAATAACTTAGTAAATTTCAATGACAAATACACTCATAACTCCTTGATGAAGGTTGATGAATTATTCGACTTTGGCTTCCCTCTTCTCTCTAGAAAGAACCTATTAAGAAAAGCCTTCTTGAAAATCTCCCATGTCACCGGTCCACCACTCAAAGGCCTATTATATTTTTTTTGAAAAAACCATGTTTGGGACACATCCTTGAGTTGGTAAGTGACTAACTGAAATTTCTCACTAGTAGTCAAACCCATATCATAGAGAATCTTGTAGATTTCATCAATGAACTCTTGGGGTTCTTCCTCAACTTTTGATCCATAGAAAGTTGGGGGATTAATTCTAGTGAAATCCTTCAAACGGGAGGACGGGGTGCCAACATGTTGGTTTCCTCGAGATACCACCTCCTGATTAGCTTGGGCTGTCATGTCTTGTGCTTATGTAGTGACGACTTTTACCTGTGTAGTAATGGATTGGGCCATTTGAAGGAAGGGTGCCCTTATTCCACTATCCGACCTAGGTGGAGGATTTACCAGAGCTTTTTCACCATTAGCAACTTCTTTCAAGAGGAGGGACTTAATTACTTGGGGGAGGAACTCCCGCATTGGCAATTTCTTCATCAAGTCTTCGAGCAGTATTTCTTCGAGTATTCATTGAGTATAATCACAATAAAAGGATTAGATACTAAGGGCACCTAGATCAAATAATCTAGAGGCATGATATTGCATTTCCAAAAAGTGAGAGTTTCGTAAGATTCATATATTTTCCTATTTGTATCTTTGGTGCACTTCAAAACTTTGAGTAAGAAATTAATTAGACATGGTTGAATTATACATCGACTCTAAAGATATTCACCCTCATGCTATGATACAAAATTTGACATATCCAGGGAGCACACCTTAGACGTAACCAGCGGCGGCATCTTCAGTGAGGACTAACACTAGCCTCTTAGTTTAAATCATTACATTTATAATTTAAAAATGGGGAAAATATAAAACTATTCAATATCTATCTTGAGGTTTGAATAGACCTCTAAAATACATATAATATATTAATATCGAGTATACATAGACCACTCTTATAAGAACATTATATATATATATATATATATATATATATATATATATATATAT
>NC_028644.1:34971703-35010086 GCF_001406875.1 Solanum pennellii
CCCCTTAGACGTAACCGGCGGCGGTGTCTTCAATGAGGACTAAAACTAGCCTCTTAGTTTAAATCATTACATTCATAATTTAAAATTTGGGAAAATATAAAACTTTTCAATATCTATGTTGAGGTTTAAATAGACCTCTCAAATACATATAATATATTAATATCGAGTATACATAAACTAATCTTATAAGAGCATTATATATATATGTAGTTATATATAAATATATATATGTAGATATATATATATATATATATATGTTTATACATAAGATACTTAACATAGTCTTAAAAGGATGTCTCATCTCATAACAATCTAAACAAGAGTATATCAATTGGGAATATCACATACATCAGTGTAATGAAGACACATATAGGATATACAATCTTTAGTACTCAAATGAAAAGGAATGAACTAGAATTCTGAAAACTAGAACAATATAAATAGCTTGATGGTGGCATAGACCTCGAAAATTGAGGACCAACCCAACTTGGATGTGTGAGAATTCTATGTCTTACCTCAGAGTTTTCTCAAAATTACTTCAATGAACGGAACATAAAATGTTGGGGAAAAGGGAGAAGATGTGGTTAGCACATCACATGTACTAAGTATGAGAGCATATTCACGCACATCATAAAATCATACTAGAAACGGACATTGCATTAACACATGCTATTTAACATTTGAAAAGCCTTATGCATATTTGAGGACGAATACAATTAATTAATGCATATTCATTAAGTCGAGATCATGTTCATCACAAGACCAACAATACCCACATCACATATATTAAGTGTGTGACCATATGCTTACACATAATAGAAATAATGCTAAAAAGAGACATTCCATTAAAGCAATGCTAATTTACGATTGAAAAGCATTATTCACATTCAAGAACGAATACAGGTCATTAATGCATATTCATTAAGTCTAAACAATGTTCATCACATTACCGTTAATAATTATTCTAGACAATTCAACCATGAATACCAACATAATTTATCACATAATAAAGAAAACTCTATAATCAACTTATAACCTCAACAAGAATGAATAGGAGTCCATTACAACAAAACCAAAGCAAGACAATTACTCATGAACCCTCATGAAGTACACTAGTGCAATAACTAAGCAAAGCCCCATCACCTTACTCAATTACGAAATCCTAACAAGAACCATTACCAATGGACGACTTCGCATATAATATCATTAAGAGTACATAACATCATACTTTAGCCATATGGACCAATCACATATTCATAAGTTTATTCGATATCATATGTACCATCAACATGCAACATCATCATATACATATCATTTACATTCATAGGAATTTACATACATAAGAACATCCTCATAAGATGCCCTTCAAGGCTAACTAGTGCAATATATAGGTAGATTCTCATACCCCTATCCCGGATAAGGAAAACCTCTTAGGTCATCCTATTCAGAGTTCATACATTACTTTATTTCACCTTTTAGGAACATCTTGTCTTAATCGACGTATACAAAATGAGCTAATGTGGAATCCGTGTCATGGAAACCTACACCAAAAGAAAGTGCACTACTTTCCAAGGTAGTACCATAACATGATCATAGCAACTACGTGGATCCACTAGCTAATGATTCTCTGAGGGCAACATAGTTTAAGAAATAGGAGATATAGTTGGGACACTCTTTATAATACATGAATTATAGTCTACAATCTCATGAGTATGTTAGTGATCCTACCTTCCCAATGAGGGAAGGGACACTCCTCACTCTAATTACCTCGGTGCTAAGCTAGCATCTCTTTAAATATCTCTTTAATATCATTATTAATCATCATAAGTTAACGTAGGTCATAGGGTCTATCCATTATATAATAATCATCATATCTAAATAAGAATTGTATGAGTAAATATCCTTTTATTACAATTCGTACATGTAAGGTTTATCATTTACATAATCATTCATGATAAGGCACATTGGTAATTTATCACAATTCTTATAACATTTACATCTTAGCCGACATCTTACAAATCATAATCAAGACATTCAAATTCAACATCATACCAACCTTATCAATATTAATGTAATGTATACATCAATACAACATCATCACTTAATGACAAGTAACCATGATTGTAGTAAATAGTTGTGATCATGAGACTTACCCTAATCTTTTTCACAAAACCGTCATCAAGGTCTTACCAACAACCATTAGCAATTCAATCCAACGATGGGTGTAATACTATCACAAAATAGTGATAAACATAATTATGAAGTGAATTGGGTCAGTACACAACAATCAATCACTAGTTCATAAATAAAGATAAGAGACATAGGTAAAGATCATTATCTACAACACGACCTTGGTGATTGTTAAAAAACATGCATAATAGCGTTACAATACATCTCAATCTATTCATAGTTTGATATCATATCAACATAGGTTAATTATTGACACATTAACAACATCAATTGTACGAATACTACATAATTCAATTCAAGATCACACCCTATGCTTAAAGGGAAAATGTCATCTTCTATAACCTAGACCAATACATCAAAAAGTAACATAATTGAGTTATAAAACATGCTAATCTACTCATAATAACCAAAACAAATTACAAAGAAAGCAATTCACAAGATAAATTTCGTATTTGATGAAAATCCACTTTAATTTCATATTTTTGAAATTATCTTGAAAGAACACTTTGGGGAATGAGATCCCAAAAGTTAAAGGAATACCATATCTTGTTGATTGATGATGTTTGATGTAAAAACAGACCCTTTAGAATCCCTCTAAATTTCCTTAGCTTTGCCTTCTATGGTGTTCTTCTATTTGGGAGAGAGAGCAATGAGAGAAGGAAAAACAATTGGGTTTTTTGAATAATGAGGGTGTAGGTTAGTTTAATTAGGTAAGGTTCTTTATATAGGTCATAAACCAAGTTTATTAGATCTCCCTTAAACCATAAATAATTAACTAACTACCTAATTCATTAATTTTTCTAACTTAATAATATGCAGAAATTTAATGAGCTAAAAGAAGAAGCATCAACAGATGGCCCGTCTGTCATACACGGCCAAGGGACCAACAGTCCTGTTGGTCTGTCATTTTTGTCTGAGAATGTGCAAAACAGGACCTTATTGAATTTGGATAATTGAGGATCGACGGTAGCCATCGTAGCCCTGTCGATTGGACCACGAGCCGTCTCATGCAACCTTCGTTGGACAGAAGTTTTTGGTAACTTTGGCTAAATTGCAAGGTTCCACTTTAAGGGTCCTTTTCTGGTCTTTTGGGAGTCGTACCCAGACGTTTTGAATATAAACTAACTGTTATACGTTTTATACACCTTACAACAAAAGTTTAGAATTTTTTGACGCCTAAAACTTAGGCAAAAAGGCTAACGAACACTAGAACCTCATTGAACTAGTTTTCGAACGTCATGGACGTTCCTTGACATTTTGATTCAAAAACTTCCTGTAAGTCTTATATACATTAAAATCGACCTTATAACATTGACACAACCTTCTAACACTCATGTTAGGCTGTAGAACATGTCTTAGACTTTTTGAGTGTCATATTACTAAGCATCATATAGTTTCCTAATCATAAGTGAGGCACGCTTCACAATTACGAATGAATCTACATCTACGTGATTAAATGAGACATCAACTATAACGATAGTGAACATCATGCTTTGATACCAAGTTTTTCACATCCGGGGAGCACCCCCTAGATGTAACCGGCGTCGTGGTCCTCGAAGAGGACTAAGACTATCCTCTTAGCTTAAATAATTACATTCATAAGTTAAAAATGCAGAAAATTTAAAACTTTTCTTCTATAAACTTGAGGTTTACATAGACTTCCTGCATACACATAATATATAGTCATATCGAGTATACATAGATCCTTCGTATAAGAAGATTTTGTCATCTTCTACTTTTACTGCACATATAAATATATATAAGATATAACATAGTCTTAAAACTAGATGTCTCATATCCTAACTATCTAAACAAGAGTATAACAATTGGTCATAGCCCATACATCAATAAAATAAATGCCACATTAAGGCGACACAATCATTAGTACTCAATTGAAAGGTAATGAACATATTGTCTTGATGACTAATCAACATCCACAGCTAGAAAGTGTTATAGTCCTATAAATAGTGAGGACCTACCAAACATGGAAAATAATAATCATAGTCTTCTTTCAAAAGTCGTCACAAGCCCTTCAACGATTGGGATACAAATTGTTGGAAAAAAGGGAGAAAATGGGGTTAGCACATCACTTGTACTAAGTATGGGAACATATTCACACACAACATAAAATCATGTTAAAATGGGACATTTCATTAAAGTATGCAATTAGCTTTTAAAAGACGTGTTCAAATTCAAGAACCAATACAAGTCAATCATACATATTCATTAAGTCAATACCATGTGCATCATAAGACCAACAATACTAAGTCTGGTGCATTCAACATGCATATCAACATAATAGAGCACATAAACAAATACAACTCTATCATCAAGTTTTAACATCAACAAACATATAAAAGAAATCGTAACATCATAAAAAAAACAAGGTAATTACTCATGAACCCTCATTAAGTCCACTAGTAAAATCAATAATCAAATCTCCACAACCTTACTCAATCAAGTAAACCCAAAAAGAAACATAAATAACGTCCAACTTCACATATCATATCATCTAAGAGTAATCATCGTTATACATTATTAATAGAAACAAAAATCATGTTCATAAATGAAACCAACATCATATTGTGTCATCAACATGCAAGATCATCACATACATATCATTTACATTTCTAAGCATATACGTACATAAGAACATCCTTCTATGACTTCCCTCAAGGATACCTACTGCAGTGTATAGGTAGAGTCCAATAACCCTACCTAGACTAAGATAAACCCCTTAGGCCATCCATGTTAGAGTTCATTCATTTCTTCATTTTACCTTTTGGGAACATCATTCCTTACCATACATAGACTACATGAGCTAATCTGGATTCAGTAATCATGGAACCTTATACAAAAAGAAGGCAGACTACTTCCTAAGTCAATACCAAAATATTAATATAACTTCTTTGTTGATCAACTTTCTAGTATTTCCATACGGGAAACATAGTTCAAGAACTAGGGGATGTAGTTTGAACCCTTTTTATGCTACATGCATTATAGTCTCCAATCTCATGAGTACGTTAGTGATCCTACCTTTCTTATGTGCGAATGGTAACTCCTTACTCTAGCTCACTCGATGTTAAGCTAGAGTCCTTTTTGAAATGTCTTTAATACCTTTATAATCATCATAGCTTAACGCAGGTCATAGGGTTTATTCCTTAATAATCATCATCATAGCTCAATTAAGAATTGCATGAGTATTGACCTTAAAATACAATTCTTACATCTGATGTTAGCACATTTACATAACCACATAATAATAAGACACATTGGTAAGATATAACCAACCTTATAACATTTACATCTTATCTAACAACTCACAAACCATTGTTCAATACATTTCAATTCAACATCATAGCAACCCTATCAATCATCACATATGGTATACTTCAATAAAATATCATCATTTAATCACTAGATACCATAATTGAAGTAAAAAGTTGAGATCACAAGACATACCCCAATCTCCTTCACAAGGAATTATCAAGGTCTTACCATCAACCATCCAATTCAACCGAACAATAGGTGTAATATCATCACACAATAGTAAACAATATGATAATGAAGACAATTGAATCACTACACAATAATTCATTACTACTTCATAGGCTATGATTAGAGACAGGTGAAATTCATGATCTACTTCACAACATAGGTCAATTACTCAAGAACTAGGGTGATTGGACTACTACCTTTAACCCCTATCGGATGAGGGATCCTCACTTGCCTAGAGTAAGGTCATTCTTTTTAGCTTTTACATGGCTTTCCCAGTATGTACGCCTATGTGAGCGCATAATTATGGGATAACGACATTGCTACTAAGTACTAATTCTCTACTCACGTGGAGTACTCATCCCAAGTGGTACATTGGAATAAAACATGTCAACTCAGGAAATGTAACCACCTCTTCTTCATATCTCTTTCTACTGGACATAACAGCCACGTATTATAAATCCTATAATCTATAGGTTAAGGATTGCTAGTGAACACCACATCTCAACTCACAAAGGGCATTCATCCTCCGACCTATCTTACAAAGATCTTAGGATGTACTGAGGTTTCTACTAAACACTTCATCTAAACTCACGAAGAGTGTCCACCTCAAAACTCCTCCATTTACTCAATTTAAATTCATACTTTCATTGAAGTGTATGTGTTTACTTGTGAGCACATTTTGCACATAAGCATCATTTCACTAACATTAGCTTGTATACATGCTTTAGTCCTAAATTCATGAATATACACACTTTACATGTTTCACAAGTCAGAAGCCTAAAATGCTATTAAAATTCACAAAACACAAGACAAGACTCATATTCAATACCACTTCATTATACCTACTAGGACATCAAAGCCACACTCACAAAACATACTTAGTAATATAAAGTTCATCAAATAAACACTTCCTCTAAGAAGGTGGACCATACAACTCAAGATCAATTATAATGAAAACTATACATTGAAAGAAACATGCCGTTTAACCTAGCCATAATAACCTTTAAAAATTATATCAAAATTTCATCAAAATAAAACTTTTAGGGCAGTAGCTAAATCAACATATTAACACAAGAAAACCAAAGTTCATACTTTACCCAAACATGCTCATATAACCCATTTCCCAAGCTAAAAGTTTAAATATGCATAAACACGAGTTAATAAGGGTTTTTAACATTAAAATAATCCATTGATACAAGAATAAACACAATTAGGACATTATAATTTACAAGAAGACCCATATTTAAATACAAAGAGAGAAGAATTTTTATTGGTAAAACCCTTTTGGATATCTTTTGGAAATGACTCCTTGAATGGAAGATGGTTCAAGAATGAATACCATACCTCAAAGAGAAGGAAACACACTAGTTTTTTTGAAGATTCACGTGCCAACCATCCCTTCTTGCCCTCCTTGAGTTTTAACTTCAATGGTGACTTTGGGAGAGTTTTCTTTTGAGAGGGAGTTTTAATATTTGAAGTGACGGGTCTTGTCTAGGTCTAGGGTTTAAAACTATATTAATATAACATAAAGACACTAAAATATCGTACTATGGTTCTAAAACACTTGGGGTGAATTTACAATAACACCCCAAGTAGGCAGCCACTTGCAGCAGTCTTAGCAGGCACCAATCGACGACCCAAGCTACTAGACGTCGATTGATCGACGGCCCGTGCTGCGGGGAGTTGATGGAAGCAGAGACTAGCCAAGGCACGGGGTGAGACTACCACTAAGTATGGAACGTCGTCCCCCCAATCGATGGGGTGTCGATTGGTTTATGCCCAGTAGAATGCTTCGTCGACTAGGCAGTGTCCTTGGTAGCTTTTGTCAAAGTCTTTTGCCCTTCATCTAGGGCCCCTTGTATATTCATGAATTTAGGACTAAAGCATGTATACAAGCTAATGTACCCAAATGTTGCTTCCCACAAGTAGGCACGTAGTCCTATCAAAAGAATGGCCACCACTTTGGAAATTTTTGTTTGGAACCTTATCCTTGATTCCCATGGAAGAATCTAGTTAGAACCTCTTCATAGGCTTTTGGTGACTAGAATCATCCGACTTAGGCCTCTTACCCTCTTGCCTTATATCCCTTATTTTGGACTCCTTCATTTGTTCTGCATAGACCATGAGCCTAGAGATATCCATGTCATTAAGAAGCATTATCGTATGGCACTCTTTCTCCATCAAGCAAGACACTCCCATCAAAAAGTTGTTCATCCTAGCCCTAGGGTTGGATACCATGCTTGGACCATACTTACAGAGTTGAATGAATTTGAGATTGTACTCTTGAACACCCGTTAATTAGTAATTACCCTAGGTCACATAATTAATTATATTAGAAACATAATTAATTAGTTTAAAATAAATGTCAAGGCCGAGACCCTTAGAAAAAATTTAGATTTGGGTATGTCAAATGCTCTCCTATTTTTATTCAATTTAGGAGGGGCTTTTTGGTAATTAGCTAATTTATTTATTTAATTGAGTGAGTTATCCTACGTTTAATAAGTCAATATTCAATTCCTACGTTTAATAAGTCAATATTCAATTCCTAAGACGTTTAATAAGTCAATATTCAATTCCTAAAACCGCATGATTGCAGAACAGTAAACAAACGAAAAGAAAAACAATGAACACTTCTTCTTAGGCGATTTCAAGAAAATTTTTAAAGATTTTTGTGCAAAGTACAAGGTGATCTTCGTAGATTCAATTCTACAGTAAAGTACTGTTTTCTCTCTTGCAATACTTTCCCCAAGAGGCTTTTCAAACGTTTTGAAGTCAAGATATCTAAAACTAGGGTTGTTCCAAATGAAAGTTTTGAATATTCATCTCCTTAGTTCTCCCTAATTCCGGTACAAGTAGTATGTATAGTGAAAAATATCGATCATGTTGTTTGTATGTGGTGCTAACTGATCATTATGTGTAGGTTTCTATGACTTAATAATGTCGAATGAGACCTCTAGGGTAGATACGTATGATTAATGCCTGATTGTGTTCGAGAAGATGAAATTTTTATGAGTCGTTTGTGAAATTCAATATATTGTTGTAAACAATTAAGTTTTCGAATTACTCATTGCATTTAAATTAATATGTTTGCAAGTTTTTGGAATGCAATTTTTCCATGAAAAATAAGTTGTGAATCAAAGCTAATATCAACTTTATAGCTTGGTCAAATTAAGCACTGAATTGTTCTTATGATTAAAAGTTTGTTGCTTTAAATGATAAGATTATTATAGTATATACATGAAGTAAATTAACTTGGCTAGTGATAACATTAGGACAAGTGTTTAGTGAAAGTTGTTTATGCCAATAAATTGACTAGCAATTATTTCCAAAATATGATATAAAATTGATTAATGACTAAATCATACTTACTCGATTTATTGATTCAAATCATTTCCTTAGTCTTTTGGATTACTTAGTCGATTTATTGTACGAACGGGACTACATTGAATCATTGCACTCGTAAGTAAAACATAGGATAAAAGGATATCATTGAACTACACAACAAAAAGAAAAAAATGCAAAAAATTAACTTATGGCTTGAAAGGTGAGCTCTCGGCCTAAGGGTGCAAAATTATTAATTTTTATGTGTGTTATTCTATAAATATGTTCATGATTCAAAGTTCTTATCTTCATATATAAAATCAGTTGTGTGCTTTAAATGCATGAAAACATGTAATATTCACAGCACGAATCACAAATAACGAATTAGGAATGTATAGTGACTTCACTTTCAAGAAACGACATGTTGTTATAGGAAGAGCTTTCGTTGATCATGAATAGTCCTTATGTTTTTATGTGCATACACCCATACTTATTACAAGTGTGTACTAACTCATATACTATTACTATTTTTATAGGCGCAACTATTAGAGAAAATTGAAGATTCATTGAAGCGATTTGTATTATTGATCTCCAGACATTCGTATGTCTTTTTGAATTAGAGGATGCCTACGTTCATTATTCTAGCTTTATTAAATTAGACATAGCTAGTGGATGTTTTCCCTAGTGTCAAACATTTTTTCAAACATTTATAATAAGGCCTGTTTGGCAACTATTATGCTTTATTTTGAATTCTTCATTCCAATTGTTCAATCTATTAATAGATGGTTGTTTAGGTTGAATTATATGTATATCACTCTTATGCAATAAATATATGAAGTCTAAGTACACTATTTTCTGAACGTTTAAGTGTATGATTGTGTTGAAAGCTAATAAGAAGCTTGTCTACGACCTCTGAGAGGATAACAACGTCGGTCTCATCTGGAGTCTAGATTCAGGACGTGACAAAAAAGGATCATTTATCATTTCTTTAGAAAATATTTAATGTCATGCAAAATCCTTCAATACACATACCATATAGCATATACAAGTTAAAGATTTCATCAACATATAATATGATCATAATTGAAGGCATATTATCATAGTCACGTTAACATTAATATTCCATAGATCACATATAGATTGCATACAAAACACCTAACAATAATCCCATCCCCAACCTACAATTGCAATGGTCATGTGAAGCCCCATAATCCCACACAAACAAGTAGATAAGATAGGAGACCATAAGGAATGTTTTGCTTCATATAACATGAAACATAATAAGTCATCACTTAATATAAGTATATAACCCAATAACATAATCATCATAATGACCAACTTCATATAAGGTAACATCATGTATGATAAGCATCATACCTTTCATGTTATCATACTACATAAGAACAATCTCCTAGGGATTCATTTAAAGTCAACTTGTGCAATGTCTAGGTAGAGTCTCATACCCCTACCTCTACTAAGTAAACTCCTCCAGTCACCCTAGTCAACATTAATTTAGTTGTCTTTGATATTATTAGAGAACATTCGCCTTAACCGGCATATTCCATGTAAGATTAACATGTAATCCGGAATCATAAAACCCCACACCCAAAAAAGGTTGTGTACCGGCCAAAGTATAACCTATCATGATATAGCTTTCTTGGTGGATCTACTAGCTAGTATCATATGGTGGAAACATAGTTCAAGGACTAGGAAATGTATTAGAAACCCATAGTTACACATTAAATGGCATCCTCTATCTAATGAGAGTCATTGTGAACCTACCTTCCAACTAGGGAACAGACACCTCTCATATCTAGTTCATCGGTGCTTACCTTTTCATTAAATAACCTTTAAGTTGTTTGTCATTCGAGATTAACTCGTTGTATAAAACCGATCATGAGCTCTTTAGGATTAGATGAGAATTTTCGTTTCATTCTAACCCTTCGTTTGTGAGATGAAAATAACATAGTAATCTTTTGTGAAGCATACTAGGGAAAATTGTAACTTGCATTTATCGTGTTCCTTTCAAGATCTCACAAATAACATGTTCATATCCCAGTATGTACACAATATATATTCACACATACTTCCATAGAATAGCATCACAATTTATATGCTAACATAAACATTGTAGAGTAATCTCAACTTTAGAAGACTTACCTCTTGCTTCCAAGGACCTTATTCAAGAACTTACATTATCCTTACAACATTCATATTGATAATATATTTAAATAATCAATAGCATAACCAAGAACTTATATTCAAATCATATACAAGATCAATGTGTAATGTAGGATAACAGAAAGGGTCATTTAAGAGTTCATTCATGTCTCAGTTCCAATTCCTACATTTACATGTCATCTAATAGTAGAAACAATCATACACAACCATAATCTAGATAAGAACATGATTAGCACGAAATTTAAACATAAGTAAGCACATATACATTAATTCATGTGTAACATTGAAGATCATAAAGCTAGAGTTAGGAAGAAAATCTGGGTTGTAGAGTAAAAAGCTTAGAATTGAAGTTCTTGAAAACTTATCTTAGAAAGGACCTCTTGAGGAAAAGAATCCCAAGATTGATAAACCCATACATCATTGATGAAGAATCCACGAAAATTGGATGAAAAACATGAGGTCGTTGTCTTCTTCCTTCAGCTTTTCTTGTTTTTCAATGATGTTTGGAAAAAAGAGCATTCTTGAGAGAGATGAAAGAATTTTTGTTTGAATATGATTTGGACGTGTAAAAGTGTTTTAAAACTGAGCTAATTCATATATAGTCTTCCAATGAATTACCCAAAAGACCCTCTACATAAATGAGTCTTTTAAGAAGATAAATTACCAAAAATAGGACTTTAATGATTCGGGGAAGTAGTTCCGCGTCGCGGGGCCAAATCCTGTCATTTTAAATAAATTTTGAGTTGTGGTAGTGAGGTGTGTGTCAGCCTCACGTAGTGAGATTTCCTCTCAAATCTTGATGCAGTGACCTGCGTGTCAGGCTCGCGTTGCATGCCTTGCCTCCAATTCTGCCTTCCCCACCCATGTTTGGGTCCTCCCAACGGACCCTTCGGGTTGTCCTTGGGGAGTCGTTACCGGACGTTTAAACCCTTTATACTACATACTACCTATTTAAAGTCTTTTTACATGTTTTGGACTTTATTTAGCACTTCGAAACCTTCCCCAATCATAAGGTTGTAAACTAGTTCGAATTAGCTATTTTCCAGATGTCAAGGTCTTTCTTTATCATTTTAGCTCTGAACTTTTCAAAATAAGTTTATTACATTAACATAGGTCTGGAAACATCATTATAAACATTATATAATAGATTAAATTGTAGTCTAAGTCATGGAATTTCCGTAGTGTTACATTATCAAGAAATGTCAAATCCAAATGATCAAGAGAACCAAGAACCATATTAAAAATGTCCTACCAGATCTTACTTAAAATTGACAACTCCCATACATACGACGAACTAAAAGTTCATAGTCACGATGGAAAATGATATGAATCAAGAGGCGTTCCAATAGATCCAATGTCATTGCCACAAGAAGGACAAGGCCCCACCAACAGTGCCATGTAATAAAACAATTCGTACAACTGGGCGATTACACAAGAGTCTTTAATTGTTTAAGGTTCCTACTTAGGTGAGACGAAAATCACAAGAGGAGGCGTGAAGATATATACTACAAAAGTGATCCTTGTCACATGGACAAATATCACCAAAAGGGGCTGACCAAAAAAAAAGTTGGCTGCCCAAAAAGAATAAATATAAACCTATATTTATATACTTGATACAAATAGTTTAAATTCATATGGAATTCTAATTAGTCAAATTATTCAAATACCCCCGTACTATACCTTATATTACGATAACACTAAAGATAAGAAAGGTTATAAGTATCGCAAAATTTAAAGTCTCCAAAATAAGAATAAAACATATTATAGTAATTAAGCAATGTTGTATCAACATGTGCATCATGGTCTAGTATTTTATGGGTGTTATACAATTAATTCATCTAAATTTATTAATCTATTCATGAAATGAATTACTTAGAAACCACACATATCGGATATTCATGAGTTTAAGAAAATAAATAAATAATAAAAAAGAGTATATTATTAAACTAAAAATAAATAATAACAAAAAGTACATTATTAAACTAAGTGTCACAAATCATTTTCATGAGTCAAAATGGCACCTACGCTAATTAACTAGTATGTAAGTCAACCTATAACATAGGACAACAAGTAATGAGTGTAAGGATTTAAATATTCTCTAAGACACAATTTACGAACAGGCAGATAAAAACTAAAAAATATGTAATATAAAATATCCCTCCATTAATATGGAAGTCATAAGTTTAAAGTTTCTAAGTTAAATTAGTGCAATAAGAATATAGAAAAAATAAGTACAACTAACTAGTCAAAGATCGTTCCCCATAAAATATGAAGGTACACACATATGACAGTTTTAATGAACACTTTAATAGACCACCATAATCCCCACAAGTATATGAAAATTCTAAAATTGTAAAGAGCACATCCTTGTTAGTGTATATGAAGATAAGGATTGGCCTCTACTTAAATTGGCGATCAACTTTCAAGTAACCTATAAGAACATCAATAGACAACTAGCTTATATTATAACTCGAACCACATATATCCTCCATAAGGATCAAAAAGCTTATCAAATGTACCGAATGCATGGCCTAGACATCAAACTGCATATTGGCCTCTAAAGTGACCAATAAGATCAAATCGAAAGGGATCAATTTTGTAACGATAAAAGTGACCGGATCATGGACCGCAACAATAAATTAAATTCCAAAACTAATATATGTGACTATAAATATTTTTGAATAATCCTAGGTCAAATGATTATAAAAACCTCCCAAAGAATGATATCCACTTCTAAGTAATCATTACAATACTTAAAGATTGACCAACTCATGTTCTAAATGGTCAAGCAAAGCTTAATTAATCATCCATAAACAAAAGTTTCATAAAATGAGGGTTCACAAGATAGAATAGTATCATGTATGAGTTAACGCCTAATATAAGGTTAATTTTATTAGACATGACTCTACCACAAAACACTGAAAGGAACTTAGGCATCCAAAATTGAATTCGAGCAAAGTGAAGGCCAAGTAGCTCCAAATAATGCAACTCCATAAAAAACACTAGTCCAAGGATCGAAAAATCTAAAAAATGCACAAATAAATAATTAATCACACAAAGTGAGGCATACCACAATTTAAGGATGGTGACAAATAATATGAGATATTTCTCCACATCGTAAAAAGAAAACAATAGCCTAAAAATTGATGTTAGGGAATTTAACATGGTCAAGTACATATCCCCCAAATTACCACATATAATCATGCTTTCACTTAATCAACCTCAATTGAAGGAATGTGAAGTCCTATCATACCTTTAAACTGACCGCATGCGCTTTAAATCACAACTCTAGAAAAATATGTGTTTATATGAAGCAATGAAGGTTGAAGAAGAACAAAAGGAAAGTAAATTGCAAAATGAAGAGTAAAAGTTGGTAAAGCTGAAGAAGAGAGAAGTTGGAGCTCGAAAAATCAACTCAACTACTCCACAAGTGAACCTCCATCTTTCCAAATAATCAGGCGAAGAATCCCATAGATGAGCAATCTAGGTGAGTGAAAATACACTTCACATTGTTGTCGAATTAAATGACATCATCTATCAAGCTTGCAAATTTTTTGGGAACAACATGATAGAAAAGTCAAGCTAAATGGAGAGAAGCATGTCCTTTTTTTTTAATATATAATTTTTTTTTAGAAAAGGGAAAAGGAGTTTTTAGAGAATTTATTCCCAATTTTGAAAGCTTTTGCATATGCTTACAATGTTGGATACTCTTGGAGAGTATTTTGATTTTTTTTCAGAATTTATGATTCTAGTTTATTTTTCCATTGAGAATTGCACAATCGTTACAATTTGGATGAAAAACATTTTTGGTAATGATTAATTCCTTTTTGCTATATTTTGTAAAACCCCTTATATGAGGGGTGTGATCATGTAATCGAACACATAAATTAGCTTATGGGTACTATTAACTGCTAAATTTGGTGTTGATTTAAACTGGGTTCAGACGTTTATTCATGTTTTCATTTTCAATAGAAGTTGCAAACAGAATTGGTTGAATGGTTTGAAGAAGGATATAGTGGAATTTTTGTTAAGTTTCCTGATCGTCAACAAATCAAGGCCGAACATGTCGTATCCGGGGAGAACCCCCAAGAAGTAACATGGCGTACTTGACCTCTCGGAGGTCTTATACAAACCCATAGTTATAATTCATCGCATTGTCATAGAAAATTTAGCAGAAATTTTAGAACTTTTCATAACACATCATAAGCTAGAAATTTCACTTCATATATATAAATTATTATTAATACATGTTTAGACTCTAATCGCTTTTTTCCATCCTAGACTCAACATCATAGGAGTACTTTAGGGATATGACCCTTAAAACATAATATATAAGTACAACATTAAAGAACTTTACAGTAAACCATAAGTTGACATAGGACATCCTTGAATCTTAAGGATTCCTTTTACTCAAGATTGGGAAACACATAACAAGCTCCTCAATAATAGAGAAATCCTTTTTAGCATCCATAACCTACATTTTTGTAAAAGGTAGAGAAGAATGGAGTTAGTACAAGTATGCACTAAGTATGGCAACCATGCAAAAACATGCAATTAAAAGGGATATTTTTCTTGAAATCATACTTCATGCCTTATTGAGAAAATCTTCATAAACCTTTGTCAATATAAGAATGATATAATTTAAAGAATTAATATAGTCATGTTCAATGATCATACATCATATAAGCTCAAAATGTAGAATTGAAGTTACATTTGGGGTCACTTTACAATTACCTATTGTTAATTTACAGTAAGCTATGTTGCTTTACAGTGAATCCTTTTCTTCTTTATTTATCATTTCCCCCAAGTTACCCTCTAGTGATACTTGGTGCAATTCATCACGTTAAGTCCACAATGAAGTCATACATGCAATCCACATAAGCCAACATTTACCATCACGGAAATATAATACACCAAAAGGCACCTTTAAGTCAAGACCCTAAGGACATTATAGTAAACTCTATTCACTTTAGAAATATACTAATGTCACATCCCATAGACCCTTCTGAGACCTTACTCACAATCCTAACATATGTCTACTAGTACAATGTACATGTGATGCCCCATAATCTCATACACACTTAGTAAACCTATCATGAGGCCACAAGCCTTAACATCCAATTCATACATCAACATAGTAAGTGAAGATAATTTTATTCATGTCAAGAATGGCCTTCAACCTATAGTCGCTAAGACCAAAATAGTGGATATAACAACAAAACGACATCACATAGACTAATATGATGCACATCTTCATATCAAGTAGACATATACTCAAAAGTCATGCATAATGAATCATTAGAAATGTTTTTATGAAAGACATAATAAATTACCAAATTACATTATAAACATCATATTTGAATTATTAGAAATGTTTTCATGCAACACAAAGATTTCGAGTTGAAAA
This sequence comes from Solanum pennellii, assembly GCF_001406875.1. Lineage (NCBI taxonomy): Eukaryota > Viridiplantae > Streptophyta > Magnoliopsida > Solanales > Solanaceae > Solanum > Solanum pennellii. Next base: position 34,988,301 of record NC_028644.1, read on the forward strand.
TAGAAGAAACTAGGAATGGAAAAAATCTTTTTGAAATCCATTAGAAAGGGCTCCTTAAATGGAAGGGATTTTGAGGATGAATACCATACCATATATACAAGAAACTATTCTGATATTTGGTGAATAAATCGAAAACCGACAACCCTCCTAGCTCTTCTTCACTTCTAGCTTCTAAGGAGACTTGAGAGAGCGTTTTAAGCGAGAGGGTTTTTCTGTAATAGGAAATGGAGTCTAAAATAAGGTATTAGGGTTTGAAACAAATAAATATGCTTAATAAACCCTAAAAATATTACTCATGGTTCATAAAATAGTTGGGGTGAATTTTAAAAATACCCCAAGCCAAGGCAGCCTTTTTGGTAGCTTTTTGTAGCTCACAGACTGATCCAACAAACGGAGCATTTGTCCATCAATGACCGATTGGTGGAGGGTCATTGGTTTTTACTTAGGTCTAATCAAGATATTTCTATCTGGTCCAGTTTACCGAACAAGTCGACGGGCTGTTGGTTGGACAACTGGCTTCGTTTTGTTTCGTTGGTGGACAGTGCCAAGACAGTCTTGGGCCCTTCTCTAGGGCCCCTTTTGAGTCCCAGTGAGGTCTTCCCATACATTAAACCCTTAAACATATTAGTCTAGGTCTTAGGAACATCCTACACCAATTTCAAACAAAACGAACACGTACAAATCACTCAAACACATCAAGATACACAAGCACTTTCTAAGGCATATACTCGAAACATCATGGACGTTCTTCGATGTTTGACCTCCAAACATAACTAAACTTCACACACTGCCTAAGAACATCATTATAAATCATTTTAAAATTATTATTAAGTCAATAAACAATCACTAAGCTCTAGTTAACCTTAGATTGTTTTAGGGTGTTACATTCTCCTCCACATGGAATAACATTAATCCTCGAATGACACTAAAACACTAGGACTATAAATGACATACTTAGAATCACATAACACATTACAATCAAGTATCAAACATCACAGTCAAGGTATAGACTAACTAGGAGAACAATTTCACACTTTCAAACACTTTGCAACAGAAGGACTTAGCGAGAACTTTCACATTTTAAAATTCACCCTTACCCTTCACTTATAGAGGAACTACCCTCTCCAAAATAAAATATTCTCATATAAAACACTTTTATACACATTGTTACTACAATTCAAAACAAATCAATCTATTTCAAAAACGAAGATTTTCATAGTGAGCTTCACTGTACACAGGCAAGTTTGCATAACTTCCCAAATTTAATCTCACTTTTATTTCTTCGTTTATGTAGGAAAAACCTTCTCCAACATTAAACATGCTTATACACATTGATTTTCATACACATTGAAACAATCATCCATGAAAAGTGGAATTCGTTAAAATTTGAACTTCTCTACACTTAACTGAAAACTTCACTGTGTGATTTTCTTAAAAATTCAATAATGAACCTTTCAAGCAACTTTAACAAGATGTCATGAAAATATGAGACAAAAGGACATACCTACTTACTCCAAAGAAACTTTTTAAGTTACACTAAGTGCAATGTGAGAGTAGCATTCATACTACCACTCCCACTTAGTGACCCTTGAGGATTCCCTTTGACTAAGTACACTACATGCAATTCTACTTAACATTCACTATGGAAAAACTTATCTTTAACACAAGACAACTTATTCATACACTTCATATTCAAAACAACCTTGAAGAATTTAAACACTTATCATTAGTTACACCTAAATCAAGAGAGCATAGGTTGACTACCAATCTTTCCCATGCCATCACGATAACTAAAAGAGCCTCCCAAACATTATCCCATTAAGGCACTCATAACAAAAAGGAGAAACGAAACTCATACTAATATGAAAGACGCATAATAATTACAAATCTAGTAAGGATTTGGTCTCAAGCTTGAATAAGAACAGAAAAGGAAAGATAAAGATGTCAACTACCTTTCTACAAATCTCATTCTACCCCACTAAGGGTGAATCAATTTTCAAGACCTCATACTTCAAAGTCCCACGATGGTTCACACAAGATAGGAACTCGTACTACTCTTAACTCATGATCATAAAGACTAAACATCAAATCTACTAGTCAAGCATAACACTCTCATCTTAGGATTGAAGCCTAGAAAAGCTTTCTTAAACATCAGCTCATTGAACTCTTAGGCACCACTTAACTCAATATCATGGAAGAAAACTCCTCCTTCCCCTTTCTATGAATTAAGGTAGATTCATTTGGAAATAAAAAATCTTACTATGTAAACTCCACCATTTTTTCTAGATTAACTCCAAAGCTTCCTCAGTAGGTAATCATACCACATTTCCCCGTGAGAGTAACCTACTCAAGAATCTCAACCAAATAACAATAACAACTAGGATACATTAAACACACAAGAGGGTTAATCTAAACTTAAAAAAAATCTTAACATCCTCTCAACATTCCTCAAATTTACCTCTTAAAGCTTACTACCACTTCAACATAATTACAAGGTAACTCATTTCTTCCAAAAGGTACTTCATTAAACCATTATAACTCTTATCATGCTTAGAACTACATCACCAGAAAGTTTATCATCACAACACTTCCAATCTCATAAATCACACCTAGCCATAAATGGCATCACATCAAAATTCCCAAAACTCACCTTCATATCTACTCTTTTTTCTACAAAACTATCATAAGCACAAAAACTGACATTTTTCTCCCTCAAACTTTGAAACATCTCCCTTTCTAAGAAATCACACCTAGAAGACCACCGGACAAGGGAACATAAGACATAAAGACCCTATGGAGTTATGTTCTATGACACGATGCAAGAATAATGAAGAAAGTGAAAGTCTATTGTCCTATAGACTCTTGTTAATGGATGTATCGCGACTCACACCAATGAGGAAGACTCTACTAGATGTGGCTTGTGAGACTTTTAGACCCTAAATTATTTACAATAACCTTATGCTCTTATACGAAGTTTGTGACGACCCGAAAATACCCCCTAGAATTTAAGGAGAACCTTTGTTTCATGACGGGAGTACTTGACCCTTGAGGGTCTTGTACAAACCCTTTACTATCGTTCATTACATAAGACATGAAAAGTAGTGTAAAATTAGAACATTTAACAACATTCAATAAAATAGGAAGTCTTTCATAAATACTAAGAAAATTCATCGTCACAAGCCAAATAAAAAGGCAGGACTTAAATAATCTTTGTGGAATGGCCTTTAACATAAAAAGAAATTCAAAAAAAGAACTTGTACAAAACGAAAGAATGAAGAACTATGCCCTCGAATATATGAGGACATACTTTGTCTTGATAGAATCTTTCCCAAGCATGCATTCGAACTTCAACCTCGTTTCCAAACCTAAACTTATAGAATAGAGAAAAGTACGGGGTTAGTACAAATAATGTACTAAGTATGGCCTATGAAAGATAATGTAAAAAGGGACATTTTAGTATAAATAGACCTTCATGCAAAATAAGTAAAATATTTCATGAATTTGAAGCAAAACAACATAAGAAACATCATCTAACACTTAGAGAAGGATTTCAATAATTTTTACAAAAAGACCATTTTACAGCAAACCCTCCAGAACATAGAGTGAACTCTTTTTATTATTACAGTGAATCATTTTATTCCAAAATAATCAACTCCCAAGGTATTGCAAAGAGAAAGCGAACTCATTTCCAAAGGAGTTTCCCTAACATAGGTTATAATAAGACTCTCCAAGGGAAGACATGAAAGAAACACCCATACAACTCCTTCAATGCTCACCAAGGAGATCATTAAGACTACCAACCAAAGGCTTACTACACTCGTGAGAACAAGTCACCATTCAATAAAAAGACATTACAAGAACACTCAAACAAGGTGCCAAGACTTCTATTTCGAAATGCGTACTTAGTGCAATGAGTAGATAGCGTCCCATTACACCAGCTACCCTAAGTAGCACACTCTGTTCGAAGGCTTGTAACCAAGACTCCCCTTCCGGAAGGTCTACTTACTGTGATGGATCGATATCTTCCTATACCACCACCTACCCTAAGTAGTACGTTCTTTTAGAAGTCTTTGTTCATAAAATTCATATAAGACTCACCAACACTTCACATTCGAAATGCCTTCCTAGTGCAATAGATAGATAGCGTCCAATTACACTACTTACCTTAAGTACCACACTCTATTAGAAGACTTAACACTTTCATTTCTTTTGTAGGGGTTATGTTTACAGACATAGACCATTCAGAGCTAAACATGGAATCCAAATACATCACTTATCGGAGAAAGGTATGCTCACTTGCATAGAGTGAGGTCTTACCTGTAGCTTTTACATGGCTTTCCGAATAGCTACACCTATGCGGGCACATAATTGAGACATAAGGAGATTGCTACTAAGTAAATCGTTCTCAAAAAATAAAGAGTACACATCTCAAGAGGTACATTTGAATAGATCATCTTAACTCACAAAGTGTAGCCACCCCATCTTCATATACTCTTGGTTATAGGCATAACTCCTCACGGATTCTCAACATTATAAACTATATGTTAAGGATAACTAGTGAACACAACATCTCAACTCATGAAGGGCATTAATCATCCTACCTATATTTGAAAGGTCTTAGGATGTAGTGAGGTTGCTACTAAACACTTCATCTTAAATCACGAAGAGAGTTCACCCAAAACTCCTCTTTTTACTTCACTTAGCTTCTTTCATTTATTCAAGTGTGAGTGTGTGTGTACATGTGACCACACCTTGAACATAAACATCATTTAATTTATATTTCATTCTATACATGCTTATACCTTTATTCATCACATCACACACTTTAACATACTTCACATAATCATGTAATTCACTTAGGCATACTCTCTGGCCTTATTCATATAATAAGCTTCACAAAGCACATTTAACAAGAATAACTTCATTTCTATCTTACATCACATATCATGCCCTCGTGGACTCATTCGCAACACTCAAGTAACTTCATATTGATACAATTCAACTAAACACCACCCACCAAGAAGGTGGACCATCCACTCAAGAGCATTTCAAAATTAAGGCTAAACAACATAACCAACGTACCCTTTTATCCACGATTTTATCACCTATAGCGTTTTACTCAACCGTAATCATAAATTAGACCTTAGGGCAGTAGATATACATCAATAACAACAGATCTAAAGCAAAGATCAAAGACTACAAGACCACGCTCATTTAACCCATTTCATAAGCCACAATTCGGTTAAAAGCTTTAACATGATTTCATTGATGTTTTAAAATTAAAATCGTCAACTAAAACTGGAAACATCATATTTGAATCATTAGAAATGTATTCATGCAAGACCTACATTTAGAGTTGAAGATAGAAGAAACAAGGGTTGGAGAACTCTTTTTGAAATCTATTAGAAAGGTCTCCTTGAATGGAAGGAAGTTTAAGGATTACTACAATACCTTATATCGGATAAACACCACTGATTTTTGGTGAATAAATCAACCACCAATAGCCCTCCTAGCTCTTCTTGACTTCTACATTCCAAGGAAACTTGAGAGAGACTTTTAAGAGATGGGTCTTGGGTCTTAGGTAATTGAGTCTAAAATTAGGTCTTACGGTTTGAAACAAGGCAGCCTTTTTGACAGCCTTTAGCAGCTCACAGACAACTCCAATCAACGAACCGTTTATCCATCGATGGCCCGTTGGTAGAGGATCTTTTTTTAAGAACCAGATCAATTCTAGAGATGTCTATCAGGTCTAGTAAACGGACAAAGTGGACGGGCCATTATTTGAAACACTGGCCGTCGTTTGGTCTCATTAGTGGTCACTGCCAAGGCAGTCTTGGGCCGTTCTCTAGGGCCCCTAGTGGATCATAGGTGGGGTCGTAAACAGACGTTAAAACCCTAAGTATAGTCTTCTAGTTATTAGGAACATCTGACACCAATTTCAAACAAAAAGAATATGTAGAACTAACTTTAACACATCAAGGCACACAAACACTTTCTAAGGCATATTTCATAACATCATGGAGGGTCATGGACGTTTTACCTACAAATATCATACGTCCTACTAATATCATTATAACTCATATTAACTTAAAATTAACTCAAGATACAATCAATAAGTTCTAGTTCACCTTAGCTCATTTTAGGGTGTTACATTCTCCACCACTTGGAATAACATTCGCCATCAAATTACACTAAAACTTTGGGACTATCTAGGACTCACATATTATCACTTAACACATTACAATCAAGACTCAAACATTATATTCGAGGAACCAACTAACAACGAGCACAAATTCACACTTTCAAACACTTTGCAACACGAGCACTTAGCGAGAACTTTCACTTTTCAAAATTCACCCTTACCCTTCTCTTATAGAGGAATTACATTCGCAAAAATTAAACATTTTATATATAACAATTTTACGTACATTCTATCTACAATGCAAGACAAATAAAAATTTTTTAGACGAAGATTTTCACAGCGAGCATCACACTACGCAGGTAACTTTTCAAAACATCCAATATTCAATCTCAGTTTTATTTCGTCACTAATGGAGGACCATCTACTACAACATTAAACATGCTTATAAACATCTGTTTCATACACATCGCAACAATCATCCATGAAAAATGGAATTTGTAAAAATTTGAACTTCTTTATAGTGAACTGAAAACTTCAATATGACTTTCTTAAAATAATGCATCTTTCAAGCAACTTTAACAAGATGGCTTGACAATATGAGACACAAGGCAATACTAAATTATTCCAAATAGACTTGGTAGGTTACACTAAGTGTAATGAGAGAGTAGCATCCCATACTACCACTCCCATTTATTGACACTTGAGGATTCTCTTAGACTATGTACGCTACATGCAACTCTACTTAACATTCACTATGCAAAAACTTATCTTTAATTTGATTCTTTGACATTAGACCTTAAGTCATCTAACTTCATATACAACACAAGATAACTCATTCATAAACTTCATACACATAAAAAACCTTCAAGCATTTAAGCACTTATGATTAGCTCCACCTATATCAAGAGAGCATAGGTTGACTACCAAACTATCCCATGCCATCATGTTAACTTCAAGAGCCTCCCAAGCACAATGCAATAAAAGCACTCATAAAAAAAGGAGAAATTCAAGTCATAATAAAATGCAAGACTCATTATCATTATCAATCGACTAAGGATTTGGTCTCAAGATTGAACAAGAACAAAAGGGAAAGATAAGATGTCAACTACGTATCTTTATACTAAACTCATTATCTCCCAATTAGGGTGAAGCCATCTTATGTTCCTCATACTTCAAAGTCCAACTACGATTCACACAAGATAGGAACTCGTACTACTCTTCACTCATTATAATAAAGACTAAACATAAACTCTACTAGTCAAGCATAACACTCTTTTCTTAGGATTCAAGCCTAGACAAACATTTTTAAAAAATACCTCATTCAACTCTTAGGAACCACTGAACTAAATCTCATGGAACAAAACTCCTCCTTCCCCTTTCAATCAATTAAGGTAGATTCATTTTGAAATAAAAAATCTTTCTATAGAAACTCCACCATTTTTCTAGCATAACTCCACAAATTCCTCTCTAGGTAATCATGCCAAAATTTCCCCTTAGAGTAACCTACTCAATAATCTCAACCAAATCACAAGAACAACTAGGAAACATTAACCACACAAAAGGGTTGTCCTCAACTCATACAAAATCTCCACATCCTCTCAACATTTCTCAAATTTACACCTTAAAACTTTATACCACATTGAATATAATCACACGGTAACTCATTTTAACCAAAAGGTACTTCGTTCAATACTATAACTCTTACCATGCTTAGAACTTCATCAGCATAAATTTTCTCATCACAACACTTCAAATCTCGCAAATAACACCTAGCCATAAATAGCATCACATAACAATTCTCAAAATTCACCTTCAAATCTACTCTTCTAACCACAAAACCATCATAAGTATCAAAACTCACATTTCTCTCCATCAAACATAGAAACATCTCCGCTCATAAGAAATCAAAAAAAGAAGACCACCGGACAAGGGAACATATGAGATAAAGACCTTATGGTGTTAAGTTCTATGACACGATGCAAGAGAAATAAAGAAAGTGGAACTCTATCATCCTATAGAATCTTGCCCATATATGTATCGCAACTCACACCAATGAGGAAGACTCTACTAGACGTGGCTTGTGCGACTTTTAGACCCTACAGTATTTACCATAACCTTATGCTCTTATACAAAGTTTGTGACGACCGGAAAGTACCCCTTAGAATTTCAGGAGAACCTTTGGTTCATGACAGGCGTACTTGACCCTTTGGGGTCATGTAGAAACCCTTTTACTATCGTTCGTTACATAATACATGAAAAGTAGTGTAAAATTAAAATATTTAATATTTAATAACAAAGTGAGTCTTTCATAAATACTAAGAAAATTCATCGTCACAAGCCAAACTTAAAGGCAGGACCTAAATAATCTTAGGGTAATGGCCTTTAACATAAAAGAAATAATAAGAACTTATGCAAAACTAAAGAATTAAGAACTATGCCCTCGAATATATGAGGACATACTTTGTCTTGATAGTTTCATTCCCAAGCTTTCCTTCTTACTTCAACCTCGTGTCTAAACATAAGCTTATACAGTATAGAAAAGTATGGGGTTAGTACAAATAATGTACTAAGTATGGCATATGAAAAATAATGTAAAAAGGGACATTTTAGTATAAATAAACCTTCATGCAAAAAAGTAAAACATTCATGAATTTTGAAGCAAAACAACATTAGAAACATCATTTAACAGTTAGAGAAGGATTTCCATAATTTTCACAAAAAGGAACATTTTACATTAAACCCTGCAAAACATAAACTGAAGTCGTTACAACATTACAGTGAATCATTTTATTCAAAAACAGTGAAATCCTAAGGTATCTCCAATAGGAAGTGAACTCATTTCAAAAGGAGTTTCCCTAACCTAGGTTATCCTAAGACTGTACAAGGTAAGAAATGAAGAAAATACATATGCACCTCCTCTAATACCAACAACGGATATCCTTAAGACTACCCACCATAGGCTTACTCCACTCGGAAGAACAAGTCACCACTCAACAACAAGACATAGATGAACACTAGAACAACACACTAAGATTTCCCTTTTGGAATGCCTACTTAGTGATACGAGTAGATAGCGTTCCATTCCACCACCTACCGTAATTAGTACACTCTTTTAGAAGGCTTGGAATTAAGAATCCCCTTTCGGAAGGTCTACTTAGTGCAATAGATAGATAGTCCCATACAACCACCTACCCTATGTAGAAAAATTTTAAGAAGGCGTAGTCCATTCAATTCATATTAGACTCACCAAAACATCCCTTTCGGAATGCCTATCTAGTGCAATGTATTAATAGTGTCCCATTGAACTACCCACCCTAAGTAGCACACTCTTTTATAAGACATACCAATTTCATCACTTTTGTGGGGGTTAATTTACCTGACATAAAACATGATAGCTAAACATAGAATCCCCATACTTCCCTTATCGGAGAAGGGTCCCCTCACTAGCCTTGAGTGAGGTCTTATCTTTAGCTTTTACATGGCTTTCCTAATGGCTAAACCTATGCGGTCACATAGTTGGATTAAAACTTGTCAACTCATGTAGTGTAGTCACCCCTTCTTCATATACTCTCGGTGCTAGAAATAACTGCCCAGAGATTCTCAATATTATAAATTATATGTGGAGGATAACTAGTGAACAACAAATCTCAACTCATGAAGGGCATTCATCCTCAAAACTATCATAGAAAGCTCTTAGAATGTAGTGAGGTTTCTACTAAACATTTCATCACAACTCACGAAGAGTGTTTACCCCAAGACTCACCTTTTTATTTTACTTAACTTCTTTCATTCATTCAAGTGTGAGTGTTTGTACATGTGAGCACACCTTCAACATAAGAATCATTTCATCCACATTTTATTCTTTACATGCTTAGACGTTCATTCATCATATCACAGACCTTAACATACTTCACATAATCATGTAATTCATTTAGGCGTACTCTCTATCCTACATCACATAATAAGCTTCTTAAAGACATTTACCAGGAATAACTTCATTTCTATCTTACTTAAAATATCATTCCCTCATGGACTCATTCACACCACTCAAATAACTTCACATTCATACAATTCAAGTAATCACCACCACAAGGAAGGTGGAGCATATGCAACTCAAGAGCATTTCGATATTATGGCAAAATAATAAAACAACCATACCCTTTTATCCAATCTTCCATCACCTATAGAATTTTACTATACAACTCATCATAAATTAGCCCTTAGGGCAGTAAATAAACAACAACAACAACACATGTAAAGTAAAGCTCAAAGACTACAAAACCAAGCTCATTCAACCCATTTCTTACACCACAATTTGATAAAAAGCTTTAGAAGGAAATAATTGAAGTTTAAGCATTAAAATCACCAACTAACATTTGAAATATCATATTTAAATCATAAAAAAATATTTTCATGCATGACCCATATTTAGACTTGAAGATAGAAGAAACTAAATCTATTAGAACAAGATTCTTTAAGGGAAGGGAGATCAAGGATGACTACCATACCTTAGATATGACAAAACCGACTGATATGTGGTGAAGAAATCGACCACCAACAGATCTCCTAGTTCTTCTTGACCTCTAGCTTTCAAGGAGACTTGTGAGAGAGTTTTAAGACAGAGGGGTTCAGGGTATTAGGAAATGGATTCCAAATTAGGTCAGGGTTTTAAACACTTTAATATACATAATAAACCATAAAAGTATCACTCAAGGTTCATAAAAGACTTTGGGTAAATTTACCAAACAACCCAAGCCAAAGCAGCCTTTTTGGGAGCTTTTGGCAGCTCACAGACGGCTCCAACCAACGGACCATTTTGCCCATCAATACCCCGTTGGTGGAGAGTATTTGGTTGAGACGTAGCTTCATTAATGATCTATCTAGCTGGTCCATTTGAAGGACCAAGTCGATGGGCCGTTGGTTTGACCATTGGCCGTCGTTTGGTCTCGTTGGTGGACACTGCCAAGGCAGTCTTGGGTCCTTGTCTATGGACCCTTGTAGGTCCTAGGTAGGGTGATACCTCGATGTTAAGATCCTACAAATATTCATATAGGTCCTATGAACATACCACATCAATAACAGACAAAACGAATAAGTAAAACACACTCAAACAAATCAGACACACAAGCACTTTCTACGACATATCTTCTGAACGTCATGGACGTTTGACCTCCAAACTTACCCAAAAACCACAAACTAACTAACAAAATCATTATAACTCATTTTTACATAAAATTAACTCAACAAACAATCACGAAGATCTATTAAACCTTAATTCATTTTAGGGTGTTACAACTTTCTCTGTAGTTTCTCTTCCTCCTCAAACTTCCATTGAAGAGCATTGGCGCTCCAACAAGGAGTCCAACTCTCAAAGGATTGAACTCAAATTTTAGACTAAACCATCGTTAAGGTATGCATTTTTTTACTCTTGCGATTCTATTCCCGAAGAGGTTCCATCAAAGACTATTTAAAAATCCCCAAAAATCAAGTTGTTTCTCTGCACATTGGACTTCTTTGAAAAACAAAATTTTGAATCTACTATGATGAATTATAATAACTTATGTTTTTTTAGGTTTATAATGATAGGTAATTGTTGTTGTTTACTCTAATTTCTTATGGAACCATGTTGTGTCGCCATTTCATAAATCTTGTTTCATGTGTGGTGAATTGTTTGAAGATGATGAATATATCAATTGTTATATTGGTGTTGATTCTGTTATTACTCAATGGGATTCCATGGGTTATGTTTTTTTTTATGTTTTAACCTAATTCTTTAAGTACCCATGAATGTCCCTAAACTCCTAATCCTAAATCTTAATTTAAGTTAAATTATGATAGAGGTGTTGTAATTTAGTATGAGCTTGCTTAACTGACTATTCTATGATGATGATAATTGATTTGTTGCGTAAATATCATCCATTTGAGGGAAAATATTTTATGGCTTTATTGGAGGCAATTGGTATGACATTCAAGGCCATGATTACGTTGTTGTAGTATTGTTGGCCTATTTTTGGTAATTATTGTTAATTTAAGTATGAATGATGAAATTATGTATGTATGATCATGCTACAAATATGATAGTTATGAAATTATTATAGTTGTAATATTAAGAGTGTTTAAGGTCATTTCTATGTGTATATTATCACTATGTTATGAAGTATTTTTCTCATATGATGTAGGATTGTGATGAAAGGACTTTATCATCCTAAAATTTAACAGCTAACAACAAATTATATGAGGGGTTGAAATCGTAATACCTATGCTATAATTCTATTGTAAGGAAGCCTTAAACACACTTTAAAAAGGGAATTCAGCTTAGAACTGAGTGAGCTTGACAAACACATGTTTTCGTTCACAAAATAATGGAGGTTCACACTTTGTTGCTCATGAGGTTGAAACTAATATTCTAATTATCATAAAGAGGATTTCTAGTAACATCCTCTTAGTTCCATACATGTGTGCCCCCATAGGAAACCTCGCTAGTGGATCCACCAAGATGCTATATGAATTTATATGTCTCACCTTGGCATGTAATACACCACTTTTCGGTGTGAGGGGATGACACTGGATTCCATGTTAGCTCATATGGTTTGTCTCGGTTATGGCAAAGTTTCCCAAAAGTTAAAATTAATGAATGAAAGTAATAAGATGAACACTAACAAGGAATACGTAAGTGGTTTTGGTTTGTGTAGGTAAGGACAAGGGACTTTACCTATACATTGCAAAGGTTTACCTTAGAGGGTAATTCTAGGGTAGGTTCTTTATCTATATATGTTATGAATGGTGTTTGTCTCATATGTTATGTATGATGTTTGTTTCTTATGATATACATGATGTTCATCTGAATGGTTATGTATCATAATTACTTCTCTTGTTAGGATGATGTATGAGGTAATGCTTAAGATCTTTTTGTTAGTTTACTTGGTTTATGTGGGGTAATGGGCCTTTACATACACATTGCACTCGTAGACATAGATTGTTTTTTAAGTCAGACCTTTTGTTGTACTTATTAAATGGACTATGTGTATGAAATTTTGACTATGTCTTTGTTACTGTCTTACTTGTGAACATGAACATGAAAATTAATATGTTTTAGTGTAGTGATATGGACTTGTACATGTTCTTGTAATGTGCATAAAAGCATTTAAAGTTAACTTAGCATGCTTATATGAAAATGTACGTTTGTGCATATTTTCAAATGATTTACTTGAATATGTATTCGTACATAGTATATGATGTTTATACTAACCACTATCTCTTTTATTTAGGACTGTTTCCTAAAGACGATTTGGAAGAAGAGTGTCATTCGGCTATGATACATCACAACGTGAACATTTATCGCCTTATGGTGCATGCAAGGAAAGTGGAGGAAACAAGGGCTAGGAGAAAGAATAAAGATGCGAAGAAGGCACGGTCTTTTAATGGTCGTTGTTCAAAGAATAGGCTTGAAATCAAAGACAAGGCTAGATTCAAGAAGTGGTTCTCCAATCAAGTTCCATCAGAATTTCCTAAGGCTCTTTATGATAAGGTGTCAAAACCTAGAGACCAAAATGAAAGGAGTGGGAACTCACCAAATGAGAAGCCTACATGTGCCAAGTGTGTAAAAGGAAACCTTGATAAATGCTTGGTCTGAATGGGAAAATGTTATTGTTATCGAAAGAGTGGTCAAAAAGTGAGTGATTTCCCTAACTTGAAGGGTAAAAAGAAGGGTGGTAAATATCAAGAAAGTGGTTCTCGTGATACACCTAAGAAGAATTGTTTTATTCTCTCCACTCTAGGGGTGAGCAAGAGACTTCTCTCGACGTGGTGACCATTATGTTGAAAGTCTTCTCTATTGATGTATATGATTTACTTTTTTCCGGTGCTACCCTATCATTTGGTACTCCTCTAATTTCTAAAAGGTTTGGTACTTGCCCGATATTTTGCATGAACCTTTAATAGTCCTTACACCGGTGGGTGAGTCAGTTGTTCCAAAAAGGGTGTATTGAAATTGTCTTGTAATGTTTATCATAGAGTTTCTTATGTTAAACTAGTAGGAGTTGATATGCTTGATTTCGATATTATATTGTGTATGGATTGGTTGCATGCTTATTTTTCCTCTATTGATTGTAGAACAAGGGTGGTGAAGTTTTACTTTGCAAATCAATATGTTGTAGAGTGTAAGTGTGAAAATTGTATTCGTAGAGTTGGTATCATCTATAGTGTAAAAGCATGCAAAATTATCTCTAAAGGTTGTCGATATCACATAGTAAGAGTCCAAGATTTAGACTCCAAAATTCCTCCCGTTGTGTCGGTCCCCGTAGTGAGTGAATTTCTGGATTTCTCACCAAATGATCTTTTCGGTATTCCTCCCGATAAGGAAATTAGTTTTTGGTATCGATTTACTACCGGATACAAATGGCATTTCAATTCCTTCTTATTGGATGACTACGGCCGAATTGAAGGAGTTGAAGGGTTAACACAAACATTTACTAGACAAGGGCTTCATAAGGCCTATTATTTTACCATGGGGTGCTCCTATATTTTTTGTAAAGCAGAAGGATGGGTCCTTAAGAATGTGTGTTGATTACCACCAACTCAATAAAGTCACAATAAAGAATAAGTATTCGCTTCCTCGAAGTGATGACTTGTTTGATCAACTCCAAGGGGCAAGCTACTTTTCTATGATTGATTTGAGGTCAGGCATCATAAATGTAGGGTGAGCGGTGAGGATATACCAAAGTCTTCGTTTCGAACTAGATATGATCGTTATGAGTTCCTAGTAATGTCCTTTGGTCTCGCTAATGCTCCGACTACATTTATGGACCTAATGAATAAGTATTTCAAAGTTACCTAGATTCATTTTTCATTGACTTCATTGACGGCATCTTGGTATATTCAAAAAATAAGGGTGATCACATGAACCATTTGAGAGAGGTATTGTAAGTACCTAAAGAACATCAATTGTTTGTCAGGTATAGCAAATGTGAGTTTTCGTTGAAGTCAGTGACATTTTTTGGTAATATAATTTCTAGTGAGGGAGTTGAGGTAGACCCAAGCAAAATGGAGGCGGTGAAAGATTGGCCTAGACCATTGACTCCAACAATTATTAGAAGTTTCTTGGGTTTAGTGGGTTATTATAGGAGGTTGGTGGATGGTTTTGCATCCATTGTATCTCCATTGACTACTTTGACCCAAAAGTGTAATAAATTTGAGTGGTCGGAGGAATGTGAGAAGAGCTTTCAAATGTTGAAAGATAGGGTTACTTCTGCTGCGATATTGACTTTACGGGAGGGTACAAAGGGGTTTTTAATGTATTGTGATGCATCTCATGTGGATTTAGGGTGTGTGCTTATGCATTTTTTTAAGGTGGTAGCCTACAAATCCAGGCAAATTAAGGTGCATGAGAGAAACTATCTAACTCATGACCTTGAGTTATTGGCCGTGGTGTTTGCCTTGAAAATATGGAGGCATTTTATTGGAATGTTGACCATGTTGATCTTTTTACCGACTATAAGAGTCTCCAATAAGTGTTTACCTTAAAGGGGTTGAATCTTTGACAAAAAAGGTTATTAGAATTGTTGAAATATTACAACATGAGTTTCTTCTATCACCGCGGCAAGGCCAATGTGGTGGAGGATAGTCTAAGTCGTATGACTATGGGTAGTGTTTCACACATAGATGAAGTCAAGAAAGGCCTAGAGAAAGATTTCCATAGGTTGGCTAGGTTGGGTGTGAGGTTGGAACATTCTCCGAATGATGTGTTCATGGTCCATCATAACTCTGAGTCATCTTTAGTGGATTAGGTGAAGTCCAAACAACACCTTTATCAACCATTGATGGAGTTGAAAGAGTCAGTTCTTGGTTAGTTAAATGAAACATTCTCCTTAGGGGTGATGGTGTTTTGAGGTAGGGATTGGATCCTTATGGAATCCCATGGGTCAAAAAACTCCATTCATCCGGGTTCGAGAAAAACGTACCATGACCTTAGGGAAACTTATTGGTTGGAAGGTTTGAAGAAGGACATAGCGTAGTTTGTCGCTAAATGTCCAAATTGTAAACAAGTATAGGCCGAACATTAAAAGTTGGGTGGCTTACTACATGAAATCCAAGTTCCTACTTGGAAGAGGAAAGACGTCAATATGGATTTTGTAGTGGGTTTGCCTCGGACTAAAAAGCAATCTGACTCTATATGAGTGATTGTAGATAGGTTGACCAAGTCCGCTTATTTTATTTCCGTCAAATCTACTTATTAGGCGGATGAATATGCTAGGATCTTCATTGATGAGATTGTGTGTCATCATTTGTATTCTGTTATCCATCATATCGGATCGGGTGGAGATTTTACGTCTACGCTATGGAGGTCATTCTAAGAAGGTTTGGGAACTAAGGTGAATTTGAGTATCGCTTTTCATCCCCAAAAAGATGGTCATGAAGAACACACTTTTCAAACATTTGATGATATGGTTAGGGATTGTATTATTGATTTCAAGGAGAATTGGAATAAGCATTTTCCTTTGGTGGATTTTGCTTATATAATAGCTTTCATTCATCAATCTCAATGGCTCCCTAAGAATCCTTGTATGGTAGGAGGTGTAGGTCTCCTATTGGATGGTATGATGTGGTAGAGCCTTCACTTCTTTGTCCCGATTTTATTTATAAGACTTTGGAGAAAGTTCATATTATAAAGAACCGGTTTCTAACAATCTATAGTCCGCTAAAGTCTTATGCCGATCATAGGGCAAGGGATATGGAGTTTGAAGAATGTAATAAGGTGTATCTTAAAATTGCACCTATGAAAGGGATGGTTAGATTTGGCAAGAAGGGGAAGTTAAGTCCTCGTTATGTAGGTCCCTACAAAATTTTTCAAAGGGTTGGTAAGGTTGCTTATTAATTGAGACTCCCTAGTGAATTGGCTTCGGCTCATCCATGTTACTGTGTTTAAGAAGTGTATCGATGATCCAGAGTCTATCCTTCCAATTAAGGGTCTTGGTGACAAGGATAATTTCTCCTATTAGGAAGTCCCGGTTCAAATTCTTGATAAGCATGTAAATAAATTGAGGAATAAAGAGGTTGTTTTCGTAATGGTATTTTGGAAGAATCACCTATTTGAGGTTTAAACATGGGAGGCCGACGCCGACATGAAGTCCCGTTACCCTCATCTATTTGATATCTAAGGTTAGTAATTCTTACTAATAATGAATATAATGACCCAAATTGAATATTTTTTTTATTTTTAGTTAAGTGTTGCAAAATATGCATTTTTTTTAAAAGTGAATTACAGTGAAGTAGAACATTTGAACGTTAAATTTATCTCCTTGAATTTTTTGAGTTATCTTGTGCATTTTAATATGGTTGGTATTTATGAATTTATGTGGAGCATGTTGATAAGTTGAAGTTTGATATAATTGACTCATAAATGCTATGTTGACCTCTTGTTGTTGTGAGAATGATATTCCTCAAAATGTAATGTTGAGCCTTATGGGTGGTAATTGAAATTTCGAATTTTCTTGTTCCTTGAAATTTGGTTGATGTTGTTATGTATTTCTTATTGGTTTGGATGCTACTTTTGAGTCTATTCCTTCCTTCAAAAAAATATTTTTGTCATTCGGGACGAACATTCCTAAGGGAGGGGGGGGGGATAATGTAACATTTCAAAAATTCAAGACGTGTTTTAAAGCTTAACATTAGTGTCCTCAGGTCTAGAAACTATTTTAGGGCCTATTTAATGTTTATAATTAATTTAGAAAGTCTAGAAACAAAATTATCTAAGAACGTTAATGGCATCCGCAAACTAGTTCTAGGAGGTACTAGCGTTCTAAAGCCTATTTGACTAGTTTTTAGGTGTCGGAAATCCATGGAAATTGGTGGTTTGTATTTAACTTGTATTTAAATTAATTCATGATTGAAACGTCCGGGTACGACTTCCCAATGACTAACCAAGGTCCCTTCAAGAGGACCCAAGCACGTTGAAGACAACACTGCCTAGGTAGTGTGCACCTATGAAACAGAAATGACGGGGCGCGTTTTGATTGACGGGACGTCCATTCCAACCGTTGAGAAAATCTTAGCCAATTCATTGGAGGCCGTCACTTGCATAATCGCTAAGAAGGATTTAGGATGTGCTTCACGGAAGAGGCATCGTCTGTCGACTAACCTACGATCCGTTGATAGTGGTGTCGTCGATTGTACTGTGATTTTTTCCTGGACATTTTAACTTAGCTTCATTTTATTAGTTAAGGACATAGGTCGTGAATTAGGAGTTTAAGGGAGTCTAATTAATTTAATTAACCCCCTATTTAAAGACCCTAACCCTCATTAGACTAAACATAGTTTAGAAAACAAATCCTCTTCCTTCTCTCTACTGTCTCTCTCTCTCTCTATTGGAAGACACCATTGAACACTATCTAGGGAGAGATTTTGGGGGCTGTAAAGGGGAGATTTCAAAGTCAAATCTTCATCAAACTTTAAGGTAAGGGATATAATTCACCATTGAGACGTTTTTCCTCAAAGGGAACCTTCAAAGTATTTTATAAAGATGAGTATTCATGTGGGTTCTTCTCAATCTCCAAAATCATGTTATGAATTGATTTTTTTATGGTTTATTTTGAAAATATGAACAGATTAACATGGATTTTAACTTAATTATGATCTATCTTGATGGTCCTGTGTAGTTTGTAGATGATGACCCTTAACCCTTAACACTAGGTTTGATATTTATGTGATTTAGGTTGGGTTTGTTTCATTTGACCCGATTATTAGTTAAATTACTATTACATTATATCGTAACACTAATCATGAACAAATTAGGGAGATTGTAGTGTTTAATACTAGTTCATGAGAAGTGATATAGATTATGAGAATTGACCTAAGTATCTTGTCTTAAGTATTTATTTAGTATTGAATTATGGTATAGTGATTCTTCTAGACTTGTTATCATGTTGGCTATTTAATTATGTTTAGGTTATTACCTAATTGAATTAAAGTAAGGGTTGATGGTAAAACCTTTGTGATGAATTAAGAAGGACACTTGGTAAGTCATACAATCCTTATTCTTTACTTCACTTTCGGACTAAGTATGATTGACTCATGATGCTATATTGGAGTATGCCTTGGATTAGGAATGTTAGGGTTGGTACAAAGCTAAATTGATTTTTTTTTTGTCTATGGTTGTGAGATTGAGTAAGATGTTAATGTTATCAGGATGTTGATGCTTACCAATGTTCCTTGTTCTATCATGAAAGGACTATGCTTACCAATGTGCCTTGTTCTATCATGAAAGCGATATGAACGTGTTAACCTCACTTATAAGAATTCTAATGAAAGGACTATACTCATGAAATTCTTAATGATCTATCATGATGATTATACAAGGTCTAGACCCTATGACCCAAATTAAGATATGATGATTAATAAAGCCACTAAAGATATTTAAATAAAGGGACTTAGCTTAGACCCGAGTGAACATGACAATCCGAGTTAGACTCCTGATACCTATCTTATGAATCAATTGTAAGGGCAAAGACACTTCAAAAAGGAAATTTTGCTTAGCACCAAGCGATCTTGACAATGAGAGGTGTTCCTTCACAAAGAAAGGTAGGTTCTCACTATGTTCTCTCATGAGGTGAAACCTATAATGCTAATTAGCATTAAGAGTGTTTCTAATAACAACCTCCTAGTTCCTTAACTATGTTCTGCCATAGGAAACCTCGCTAGTGAATCCACCTAGATGCTATATGAATGAATATGTCTTAGCTTGTCATGTAGGACACCCTTTTTTTGGATTGAGGGGATGACACTGGATTCCATGTTAGCTCACATGATCTATGTCAGTTATGGTCATGTTTCCTGAAAGTTATAATGAAATAATGAAAGTAATAAGATGAACTATAACTAGGACTACTCAAGAGGTTTTGCTTTGTGTAGGTAAGGGTATGAGACATTACCAATAAATTGGACAAGTAGACCTTGAGGAGAAATCTAGGGTATGTTCTTTATGAATGTATGTTATGAATATATTGTATGATTTTGATCTCATATGCTATGTATTACGTTGGTTTCACTTGATATACATGATGTTAGTATGAATTGGTAGGCATGATAATGACTACACTTGTTATAATGATATGTGAGGTAAAAGATCATTCTTAAGATCGCTTTGTTGGTTTACGTGGTTTATGTGGGGTTATGGGCCTCCAAGTACACATTGCACTAGTAGAGTTGGATTGGAATTATTAGTAAAGTATTGTGATGCATTGTTGAAATGGACTTTATGAATGACATGTTGACTATGACTTCTTTATTGTGTAACTGTTGAACATGAAGATGTTTTTTTTTTTGCTGTGGTGATAAGGTCTTGTATATGTTCTTGGAATGTGCATAAAGGCTTTTAAAGGGAACTTAAATTCTTATAAAAAAAATTTCACTTTTTCCACATTTTCAAATGTTTTACTTGAATATTTATTCGTACTCAGTACGTGTGGTTTGTACTAACACATATGTCTTCTATTTCTACATAAGTGTAATTTCGGGCTACTCATGTGCTTCAAGGACAATTTCCAAATGAATATTTAATTGTTTTCAAATTGGTGAGTCCTCATGTCCGAGGACAAAGCATATTAATCTAGTTTTGTTATTTTGCTTATACTGATATACATTGTTATATTTCTCCCAATTCAAGAACTATGTTGTACTCGTTTTATAAAATTTGTAATATTATAAGGGATATGTTCCAATTATCAAACTCTTCTGTTATATGGTCATATAAGACAATTATAGATAGTATTTTGATATACGAAGTGATGTGGAACTTCAAATGAAAATTTTTTATTTTTTTACTTTTTATTATATCAATGATGCAAGGATGTATGCTAGGGTCTAGTCTAAGGCCTGTTCGAGGACGAAGACGTCGATTACGATTAGGGGGTACTCTCCGATCCTCATATTTGTACATATTATATTTTCTCAAACTAATCCCACGCTTCTCCATGATTACAAAAATATATCCCTTCATATTGCTCCAAATATCGTATACCATGCATCGACAAAACACATGGAAGTGGATTGAAATTCTATTAGAGATGTTGTACATAAGAGTTTTTATCTTCAACATGTATCTAATAATCTTAAAATAGTAGATGTCTTTTAAAATATATGGAATGGCAATGCCATTAGTGTCTACATTGAAATTGATCATCTTTTATTCATTAATATCATTTTAAGGTTATATGTGAGGATGTTAAACTGATTCTAATAGTTTTAGATATCGCTTTAGTAGTTCTAAATAATTATTTAGTTCTGCTGTCGATTTCTTTCTCTGTGTAGGAAATTTCCTCGATTAATATAACATATTTTTAAATATACTATAATTAGGAATATAAAATATTTAGGAATGTGAACAGAAAATTCTAGGCATGTATTGTCACGACCCAAAACCGAGCCGCGACTGGCACCCTCACTTACCCTCCTATGTGAGCGAACCAACCAATCTAAACCCTAACATTTCAATATAATATCAACAGAAAGTAATGCGGAAGACTTAAACTCATTAATAAAAACCAATTCAATAACTTCTAAAATTCAACATCTATTATTCCCCAAAATCTGGAAGTCATCACCACAAGAACATCTATGATCAAATTACTAAACTAAGAGTATTCTAAGAA
>NC_028644.1:35011300-35011489 GCF_001406875.1 Solanum pennellii
AAAACGACTAAACAGGTCGTTACAATAGATACCAATTTACCCATCGTTCGTCCCCGAACGATCACGAGAATAAAAACAAGGGCGAAAAGGGAGTACCTGAATCTGTAAATAGGTGTGGGTATCTTCCTTGCATATCAGCCTCCTTCTCCCAAGTGGCCTCTTTAACTGGTCGATTCTTCCATTGAACTT
>NC_028644.1:35018675-35051999 GCF_001406875.1 Solanum pennellii
CCCGTCATGCCCATGACGGTCCGTCGTGGGTTCCGTCGACTCACAAAGTTTTTCCAGAAATAAAATCTGCTGCTCAAAACGACTAAACAGGTCGTTACATGTATATAGTAAGTTTTATTTAATGAAAAAACGCTTTATTTCATAGTTCTCATTCTGCAAACTTGAAAGTCATCAAAGGTTTTTACAAGTAATATCGTAGTGTGATTATTATTGGCTACAAAAGAAATAAAAAAGTACATTTTAAATTGTAGCATAGAGTAATGACGGGTTGATATGATGAAAATTCTGTATTTGATCAAATTACCTCTTAGATTAATTAGACAATGAAAATAATATGTTATAATTTCAAAGTTATAAATATAAAAAGGAAAACAATTTATGGAAAAATGACAATTTCATTAAAGAAAATAACATCAAATATTGAGAAAATATCACAAATACTACAAAAAATCTTTGACCATACCAATTTTATATTTATCTATTGACTTTTTTTTTGGCATGATATTAATGAACTTGATAGTATATATTGTGAAAAAAAGGAACAATTCAAAGTAAAACAATAAAATAAATTACATCCTACCATACAACATGAAAAAGTCTTCGTTGGTTGTGTTTTTGCTAGTCACCTTTTTGATTTTTTCATTTGGTTGGTTTTTCTTTCTACCTCCTTCATCGCTAGAAAATTTAATAATTTTAGACGATTTTCATGTGATTTTATGTTTTATGGTTTTAATAATAATATTTTGTTGTTGATATAAAAAAATCAAACAAATGAAATTTTAATAGAAAAATTTCAGTGTGTAACTATAATAAGATCTATGCAAATAGTTATTTCATTGGATGTTTTATATAAGTGGGTTTAATTATATATCAATAAACCATTTACATGGTCGAATTCAGAGGGTTAATAAAAATGTATTTAGTCTCTAAATAAGTAACTTTTTTCTATATATAAATGGGCTTGATGGGTCATATTTTTATTGGCTAATTTTTACATTTTATGATATAGTGGATACTAGTTCCGCCTCCTATACATCAAGTATCTCTATCTACGAACCCCACTACATCAAAAGGATAAATTCTAAATCTAAACAACAAAAATCGTCAACAATTCCATTTTGTACTATATAGTTTTGACAACCTGATTATAAAAAATTCTGCTATCTATTTTTTTTAGTAAGGTTCTAATATCTTTTCAATCCATAGATGTAGCAATGGGCCAAAAATGTGGCGATCAAGAATGTGCAGCGGTAATTCCATTTTGCAGAATTGGAATAAGGGAATGTATCGATGGAGTTTGTAAATGTTGTGTTTCACCAACATGTGCTGATGATGATCAAGAAAATGTTCGACTTGGTCATAAAGTATTGAGTTTTGAAGAATATTCTTCTCATAATTAGTTGTTAAATAACTATGTGGAACTTATTTTATTCGTGTTCATCTAATTAGTGCCTTTTCATTGTCTAATGAATGGAAGATTAATTTCTGAGGAGTATGTGAATATTATATTATGTTTATTAGTTGAGCTTGTTGAAACAATAATAACGATGTAGTTACCTAAAAGAAGTGGAGATTAGCTATGACGTCCAAAATAATATGCATGTTATGGTAGATTGATATGGACCTACATATCATATAATTCACATATCTTATTTTATTCTACTTGATATATAAAATTAAAAGGAATTTGAAAACATTCTTTTTGTATATAATGTTTAGTAAAATTTGTGTTATAAACCAACCAAGGCTTGAGCTTTTATAGACTTCTAATAAAATTAGTTCACCAACAACCATCAAGACTTTGTACAGACCATAGGAATAATTAACTAAAATTCTATATTTTGAGTTGTCACTTATTAAAAAAGAGTAAAGCAGCCCAAATTTTATATTTTTTTAAAAAATAGGCTCAAGCCTACTTTATTTAAGACAACAACTCAAATCATTTAATCTAAATAAATTTAGTGTTCCTTCAGGACTCTCCCGAGTTTTATCGTCTTCTTTCTTGAGGAACTTAAGTTGTCTATATGGTCAATATGTTACACAGATAGGTATTCAATAAATTATAGCATATTAAAGTAATTAATTTGTCTTAATTTATTAATCTATTCATTCCATTGTATTACTTACAAACCAAACATATCGGAAAATCATGAGTTGAACAAACAAATAAATAATAACAAACAGTATAATAATAAACTAAGTGTCACAAATTGTTTAATTGAGTCATAATAGAACCTTCGATAACCAACTAGTACGTATGTCAACTTATAACCTAGAATAATAAGTAATGAGTGTAAGGATATAAATAAACTGTAAGAGACAATTTAACAACAAACATTAAAGAACAGGAAGATGAAAACAAAAAAATATATATAATATATAAGACCCCTACGTGAATATGGAAGTCACAAGTTTAGAGTTTCTAAATCAAATGAGTGCACTAAGAATAGAGAAAAAATAAGTACAACTAACTAATCAATGATGGTTCTACATAGAATAAGCATGCACGTGTCAGTTCAAATAAACATTGTAATAGACCACCATATGCCCCACAAGTATATAGAAAGGCTAAAACTGTAAAGAGCGCATCCCTGTTAGTCTATATACAGAGAAAGCTTGGCCTCGACTTTAATTGATGATAAACTTACAAGTAACCAATAAGATCATCAATATACAAGTATTTTACAGTATACCTTGAACTAAATATATCCTCCATAAGTATCAAAAACTAATCAAATATACATATTGCATAACCTAGACCTCGAACTGCATATTTTCCTCCAATGTGACTAGTAAGATAAAGTAGAAAGGGATCAACTTTGTAGCGTATAAAAGAACCAGGATCATGGACTGCAACTATAAATTAAATGTCAAAACTAAAATATGTAACAATAAATATTTTTGAATTATCCTAGGTACAATGATTATGAAAAGGCACCCCAAGAACGATGTACACTTCCACGTAATCATTACAATACTTAAAGATGGACAAACTGATGTGCTAAATGGTCAAGAAAATCTCAATACCTCATCCTTAAACAAAAGGTTCATAAAAAGTGGTATCACTAGATAGAATAGTATCATATATGAGTGAACAACTAACATAAGGGTTATTTTATTAGACATGAGTCTACTAAAGGGAACATAGCCATCCGAAATGGAATTTGAAAAAAGTGAAGGCCAAGTATCTCCATAAATGAGTGTCCACGGAAAACACTAGTCCAAGGCTTGATGAATCCAAAAAAGGCACAAATAAAGAATTAATCACAACAACTAAGGAATACAACAATATAAGGATGCTCAGAATCAATAAGTGATATTTCTCCAAATCCTAAAAACCCAACAATAGACTAAATATTGATTTTAGGCAATTTATCATGGTCAAATACTTATTTTCCCCAAATTCACAAATATCATAATGCTTTCACTATCAACCTCAATTGAAGGAACGTGAAGTCCTATCATACGTTTAAACTTACCGTATGCGACTGAATTTAGTGTTCTTTTAAAATCGGTAGAATCATTTATTAAAGTTTCCATTTTTTAATAAATGTTCCAAACACAATTTTAGCTACTCTCTATTGATTTCTTGAAAAAGGTTCTAAAAGTAGATTGAAACTTGATCGTTCTTTTCATTTATGTCTTTATATCAAAACTTCAAAAACTAGGAATAATTCAGGAATTGGGTTTCTTTAAATTACTAAACTTGTTAACGTAAGAGAGAACTCACTCGAAATATTATAATTGATTGATTAATTTCTATCGTAATTCCAACCTATCCTACAAATTGAGATTCAAAAACATAAAGCAATTACTAGTTATAAATTTCGCAATGTTTCTATTCCATATATCACATTCATAAGGTCATCTCTCTAATAGTCTAAATCCCGTGTTGATTGTATTTTGTTAAAAATTGGTTAAAAATTCCGCCCTTAATATTTATAATTTGAACTCTTTGATTTACTTTATGTTGAATAAACTTTTACTTTTACAAAATATTAGAACAGTTCCTTACTTCTTAAGTGAATTATATACCATATCCATAATTTTTTGATCAGCACCAACTCATCATTTGGTTTAAACATGTTTGGGACCTCCTACGCTTTCAATCAGAAGAACTGTAGTTTATAGTTACCAAAAAATGGTGGCCCTATAGAAATCTCGTGCTTAGAATTCTTTATTAAAGTCGTTTTTTCACCTAATGTTGTTGAAGTAGAATGTTGTTATTTATGTTTTTAGTATTGCTCTAAAATTGGTGAAGAGATCAGTGTAAACTACAGTAATGCAGGTAAAAGTGAGAACAATGATGACATCAGAAATTTGAATGATGTAAATGTGGATCATTTGGAATGTGTTAGTGCCATTCGATTGCCTCAAACATTTGGCAATATTGTGTTTCGTATGACCACTAATATGTTGTAATTGTTGAAAAATAAAGCTCTCTTTTTTGGACTTGCTCATTAGGACTCTCAGATCATATTCATAATTTTATAGATGTGTCTAGACGGTTCTCCTTCAAGAAAATCACTCAAGAGTCAATATGACTCCGATTGTTTCCCTTTATTTTAATAGAATAATAAAAGAAGTACCAACATCACCTATCATTTCTTGAGAGGAACTCAGAAAAGTGTTTTATGAAAGATATTTCCCTCCCGTGAGGATGATTCACTTACGGTGTAATATTAAGAACTTCAAGAAGATTGATTGTGAAATATCCTTAAAATATGATTTAGAAGTTACTTCTTCAATGTTCTACCCAAGGGTTGCCTGAAATATGTATTCTCTCTATATTTTTATTGGGGTCTTGAAAATATAAACATAGGTGTTGTCCATAAAATTATAAGAAATTTTTTTGTTATGGCTTCGATGTTTTCAGATGAGATGACCGATATTAACCGACCATGTTATACAAGGGATATTATGTGTCTTTTTTACTTTTTTTGTTAACGAGAGAGCAATTGGACATGAATCAAGAGAGTGATGAAAATATGGTCAAGATGATGACCCCATTGGATTTATTGTTGAAGCACGTCATGACAGGTGGTAAAATTGTTGTTGATTCCATTGGTAAGATTATTGGGATGAGCATAGATGAAGCTATATTTTAAACCATGTACAACAACGAGGTAAAGTTTTGATTGAACTAAGTCGGGGATTCTCCTTGGTGCTATCAAATCCTGTCGGGAATCAAGGTTGTAATATTGGTCTTGATTATTGTTGGAGGTATAGGGAACGAGATTTCCATTATAAGGATACGAACATGGGATTCATATGTAACTCCTCCCGATCGTGAAAAACCCAAAGTAGAGACTGTGGATCCTGACAGATTCAAGACAAAAGATATGCCTGATGTTATCTTAAACAATGTGGAAGGATAAAAAAAGGTAGTCAAATAAATGAAGACTAATTGCTCCGCGTTGAATAAAATGGACCTCCCACTCGGTGTCTATAAAACAACTTGAGACCCAAATGGACCATTTATTAGTGCATTCGATTCCAAGACAAAAAGGGTATTTCTCTATTGATATTATAGTGAATACAATTTATGTAAATGTACTAAGCTGGCATTATAACCCGCAGAGGTAAGTTTGTGGAAAGTAATCCAAGTTCAAACGAAAGGAAATTTGTTGTTGATTAAATCTATAAATAGTTTTAAAAATAAAACTTCTATTGAGTTTTATGATATAGTGAAAAGTTTTAACCCAAGTAATGTTAGAATGAAAAATATAGGGGTTGATCCTCCATTGGAATTTACAAAGCCACCACCCAAAGTTGCTCCACTAGTTGCTCAAAAGTTTAAAAAGAGGGATGAAGATGTAAAGTTACAAAATATCATATCCTTATTCAATACACTTCGCATAAATCTTCCCTTGGTAGAGGCACTGTTTGGGATGCCAGGTTATGCTATGTCTATGTAATAATTGGTCACAAGGAAGATAAGCATGGTTTTTGAGATGAATTAAATCACATATAGTTGTAGTTCTATTATGACGGACAATGTGGTTGTCAAGAAAGATGACCCTAGGGTATATACCGTTCTTTTCACTATCGACTTATTTTGATTAGGTAAATCATTGTGTGAATTGCGGTATAGTATAAACAAGATTCCCTATGCCCTTTTCAAAATCTTTGGCAAAGTGAGCCTCACCCTCCCACTAGACAGAGTGACAAATTGAGGCAGCCCACTAGCGCCTTGATGATTTTGAGTTTAGAGTTCTGGCACGCCCAGCCACCACAATTGATTTGATGACTCTTTAGGAGGCTGTAGCGAGTCTGCAGGCAAACCTTGATGGTATACTTGAGATGAAGGGGCTCGAGCCTGATAGAGCGAACCTATGGAGCTCGCGGAGGACAAATTGCTTGCTACACTTCTGACTACCACCACTGCACCACAACCAGCGCCATGCAAGGATGCACAGAGGAACTGTTCCAGCTGTATCAGTGAGGGTGAGGATGCTAATTCTCGGAATAAGAAGAGGGCGGATTGGGGAGATTGGGAGGAGAGACTCGTTTGTTGATGAGGAGGCCCGTTACATGAGGGCTAGAGAGTTAGCTGCTGGGCATCTAGACCCGGAGTGGAGGTTGTTGAGAGGAGCACCACTTAGGATGCATATACTACTGTAGGAACTACTTAGTGTGTCCCTAATGATTGTGCGGGTTTCCAGAAACTGAACCCGTCTTCTTGTTAATCTTCAGCGCTATGCGCCGCAGGTTTGCTTCACCTACAACCCTATCTTTATATTTATTATGCATTGGGGACAATTACATGTTTTTTTAGGGTCAGTAAATTGAAAGTATGTCCTGTTCTACGAAAGTGCTTGCATGAATAGGTCTAATGAATGTTGAATGTTGGCTCTAATCATTACATAGAGATGCACCCACTACATGACCCTCACTCTAACACTTAAAATAGGTGACCGAGAATCTGATAATGTAATCAGGTGTCAAGAGAGTGTGAAGTTCTTTGATTGGTCCTACAAAAGGAATATGTGTTACACAATTAGAAAAGGATCATATGCCCTTGTTCAAATTAGAAAACATCTAGCCTAAAGTGAAGTGAGCCGAATGAAATTGTTATCCCTCTTTTTATCCATATAGTTTCAGTCTATAATAGATATTTCTTTTCTTCACCAACTAAACTTACCTGGTTATAATGTGTTGGCCCTGGTCCCTTCTTGGACATTGGCTAATGCAGAAAGTGACCTCATCTGTGCCCAGACCCAACCTTTGTTATTGTGTACCTCTACTGATGGCATAGCCATAAGTTATGGGTGGCTATTATGAGTGATGACGCGAAAAGTGGGTATGAAAATGAGTAACGTGGAAAAGTAAAGGGACAGTGAACAAGAGAAATGACTGAATGAAAACTGTCAATTGAACATATAAAAAAGAGAATCAGAAAAAAAGTTTTGAGGAAAAAGAAGTAAGAGTCCCTTCCAAAGAAGAGAAAGAAAAGAGAAAATAAGGCAAAGATGAGAAGAAAAGTAGGACATAATAGATAATCAAAGAGGTAGAACGCTTAGCCGTAATGTCAAAGTGGGTAACAAGTCACTAAAATGTACCCATATGTACCATACCTAACCTTGAGCCTACGGTTCATGCTAATCAAGTCTTATCATGATCCGAAGAGTCTAATATGATGCACTTAAGCTGCGAAAAAAGGGGCAAGCCTATGGCAATGAGTACTAACTAGGTGTCAATTTGTGTTTGAGAGTGAGTGCTAAAAATTGATCCTTCTACTCAATAATAAAATCACTGTGTGAAAAAGGAAGATATATTTTTATGTGAGGGCACTAGTTGCAATGTTGGTACCTTGGCGAGAGACAAAAGAGTATAGGTGTCAGTGCATGGTCAGTCCGTGTCACCGTCTGATCTACATGAGTAATCCTATCAAGCCTATGAGAAGAAAAATGCACTAAAGCAATGAAAAAAGTTGGGATTTATAACCATGTGATTGAGGAAGCTTAAACGAGGGTACTTGTGTACGAAATGTAGTGTTGAGTCATAGTGCATCACTTGAGGACAAACAATGAATTTCAGTTGAGGGTGTTGATGTATCCTGGTTTCACGGTACATTCTATGCTTTTTTCTAAAGATTGGTGTGTGTCTAGATCATTTTTGTAGTAATTTTAATATGTTTTTTCTTTCTTTTGCAGGAAAGATGTCCAAAACGAATATGCATAAAGATGTGAAGAAATGAACCACAAAGCCATCGATGGCCCGTTGTCCCATCGATGGACCATAGGTGGTGACCGTCGATTGGAGGTTTAGACATTTGGAAGAAACTCGGGGAATTATGAGTAACTGTGGGGATACAGAAAAATCGATGGTCCGTCGACTGATCGACGGACCATCCTAGCAAAGTGTCGATGTGATTAAAGAATGTCCTAGTACCCGATGTTGAAGAAAAGCTAAGTACGGCATAACGAGAAGCATCGACAGACCGTGATGTTGGATTGTCGATTAGATCAGAGAAGATTCAATTTGAAGAGTTAGAAATTACGGACGAACGGAGCCAGTCGACGGTCCGTCGTTTCATCGACGGACCATTTGTGTGAGTCATCGATTGGAGACGCGTTTTGGTCAAACTTTCCTTATTTGAACTTATTTTAATTTAGCACTTTCTTTTCTAATAAATAAGGGGAAAAACATCATTTTGGGGGTCGTATTGTTTTACTAATTTAGTAATTTTGTTCTTGGAGATTTTTTTTTGCAATTAATTCAATTTTCCGGATTTGGTTTTGAAGTAAAATATGCGATTTGAAGTTGAATTTCTAAATTTTCTTCGAATTTGTCAAAGTATGTTCATGATTTATTATTTATCGATTTTCAATTGTATTCTTCTAAGCATGGGTAAGTAACTAAATCCACAAATAGGGTTGTGGGAACCATGGGTGATTACAAAAATTAACCTAGCTTAATAACAATCCTCAAATAGGGTATTGCATTTATCGATAATTCTTTCATTTAGAAGTCTTTTTTATGGATGCACGCATTAGAACTCACCTTGTTGCTACTTGACGGACCAAGTGGGTAGTTAATAGGAAAAGAATTACCGACATAGATTTATTGGATACTATCTAATAGGCTAGTTTCGATTAGAGCGATGTAATAAGTAAGACATAAATCGAATATGATGCTTAATATGAAGTAAAGGTAAGTGTTAGTAAGTTAGAGACATGTAGCCGGACCAAGGTATGGGTTGAAATTCTCAAAATGTTGGACTATGGATTTAGAGATACATAACTTATTTCTTTGAATGCAAAACCTTACTAAAGAATTGTTATAAGCTAGGGTTATGACATTATGAACCTATGGGGCACACTTAAGCAAATAGTTTCTCTCATAACTTGATAAACACCAACAATTTACTCCAGCCACTTGTTATATTTCACAACATTGCAACATTTTTGTTTCACACCCCCCCCCCTCTTTTTGTTTACTAGTTTTCATACATTAAAGTTAATTCTATATAATTTTCCTTTTGGGATCGACTACGACCGAATATTTGGGTACTTTACTTGATACGTCCGCTTATACTTCTTTAGGGAAGTGTAATTTGATCATATCAGTGTTACATTCTCCACCACTTGGACAACATTAGTCCTCGAATGACCATTGTCACTCTTAGAACACTTCCAAGAGTAAAGATTCCGGTAACATCTCTAAACCATATAACAAAACACATAATTCAATACACAATCTAGTAGAAATATCAATTTAACATAATCATGAGACTCACAATACAACAAGAAGATATAAACTAATTATACAACCATTATGCCATAAAACACACATTCCTCATTCCAAATAGCATGAACTATTTTTTTCATTCATTTTTTATTCCCATATACATCAGTTTTAACAACATAGAAATAATTTTCAGTCAATGAATGAATTAGTCAATTTTGCAAAAATCATTCAGTGAATAGGCAGATTTACAGGTAATCACGCCAAGATTTTGAAAAATGCATCTTTTAGGCAATTGATGATAGAAACATGCTAATATGCCAGATAAAACAATATAAACACATTTTACCACATAGTCATAACCTCATAGATTGCACAATGCAAGGAATATATGAAATTCAATTCCACAAGAGTTCATAAACACAATGCAATATAACTCTTCTACTCACTATACTCCCCCACTTAGAAGGAACTCATATTACTAAAGAGATAAATACAAGAACTAACTATCATCTTCATCACGCTCATCCGACTTTGCTTCTCTAGTCCGGAGTTCATAATAACGCCTCTTCTTTGGAGTATCATCTTTCATAACATTTGGAGAAACTTGGTTACCATCTCTAGTAGGATAATCCCTCACTTTGTTTCCATCTTGACAAAAAAATAAAACAACTCCGGGTACCCAATAGGCATTCCCCATAATGCCTCTTTCCACAAGTAGCACATGTAGGCTTTCCTGGCTGAGAAACACTACCTCTCTCAAGTTTCACCTTATCACTCCTAGGTTTATCTTGAATTGAGAACTTCTTCTTTTATCTAGGTTGACTTTCATCACTGTACCCACTTCTCTTAAAGTTTCTAACAATCCTTACTAGTTTAGACTCCTCAATTGATTGATCATAAACAATGAGTCTTGATAGAGTCATATCGTCATGTAGCATGGTCGTACGACATTCTTCTCTCACTAGGTCGGCGACCCAGGTCACAAACCTACTCATCTCATCCCTAGGGTTAGACACTAAGGATGGGCCATATCTAGACAACATAGAGAACTTTAAAGAGTATTCCTAAACACTAACATTGCCTTGCTTGATATTGATAAACTCATCTACCTTTACCTCCCTCCTCTCACGAGGAAAGTACTTTACAAAAAAATGCTTCTTGAAATTATTCCCATTCAATAGGACTCGACTAAACCGGCATATGCCAAATCCGAGGACCACCCCCTTGATGTAACCGGCGTCGTCGTCGTTATGTGGACTAAGACTAGCCTCTTATCAAACATCATTATATTCATTGGTTAAAAATGCAGAAAATTTTAATTTTTTTAGTACTTCTACAATGACGTTTACATAGACATCAACATAAAAATAATATATTCATATATAGTTTACATAAACCCTTCGTATATGAAATTACATAGTCTTCTTTTTATATCGCACATCACTATATATAAGATATAACATTTGCCTAAAAGATTGTTACATCTCATAATCATATAATAAGATTATATCAATTTGTGCCTAGACCAAACATCAAAGGAACAGAGTCGCATATAGGCTATACAATCCATACTCAACTAAAAAGTGAACGAACATAACATTCCTAAGACTAAAACAACTGTATAAGCTTGACATTGGAATTTCCCTCGGAAAGAGGACGTACCCACTTGGATGATTGAAAATTTCAGAGTCTTCTTCAAAGTTGTCATAAGATCCCTTCAACGATCGGAACCTAAAATGTTGCGGAAAAGGAAGAAAATGGGGTTAGTACACCATTTGTACTAAGTATGAGACCATATGCACATATAATATTAAATCATGCTAAAAACGGGATATTTCATTCAAATATACTAATTTATATTCAGAAAGCGTTGTACATATTCAAGAAAACCATACCAATGAATAAGACATAATCATTAAGTCAAAAGAATGAATATCAAAAGACCAACAAACCCTCAGTCTAGTGATGCCAACATACATTTCACATAATTCAATACGTAAGAAAACTCTATCACCAAGGTATAGTAGCAACAAGCATAGACAAGAGTTCGTGACAACATAACACAAAGCAGAACAATTACCTATGAACCCTCATTAAGTCAACAAGTGCAATGACCAAGCAAATTCATTTAACCTTACGCAATAAAATAAACCAACAAGAATCATGACCAATATCCAAATTCTCATAGCATGGCTTTTAAGAGTACGTATCATCATATTTTAACAATGGATATCAACTATTCATAAGTGAAAGCAATCATCTCGTAGTATCACCAATGAGCAAGATCGTCATATGCATATCATGTACAATCATAAGCATATTCATATATAAGAATATCGTCCAATGACTTCCCTCAAGGTTAACCTGTGCAACGCTTGGTATAGTGCCATACCTCTACCTAGACTAAACTAAACCTCTTAGGTCATCATAGTTAGAGTTCATTTCTTTAGTTCATTCTTCCTTTTGGAAAAATCTTTCCTTAACCGTCATAGACCACATGAGCTAATGTGGAATCCGGTGTCATGGAACCCTACACATAAGAAAGACATACTACTTGCCAAGGTAGAACCAAAAATATGAGAATAGCAACTACATGAATCCACTAGCTAGTATTCGTATGGGGACAATGTAGTTCAAGAAATAGGAGATATAATTTGAAACCTCTTTATGCTACATGGATTATAGTCTCCAATCTCAAGAGTACATCAGTCATCCTACTTTCCCTATATGGGAAGGGACAGTCCTCATTCTAGTTCACTTGGTTCTTAACTAGAAACCCTTTTTTGAAATGTGTTTTGATGTCTTTATTAATTATCATCCCTTATTGTAGGTTATAGGTTCTAACCCTTGTATAATCATTATCATCATAGATCAATAAGAATTTGCATGAGTATAGATCCTTTCATTGCAATTCATATATGTGAGGTTAGCATATTTACATATGCATTAATGCAGAGGCAGATTAGAAGTCATTGCCATCCTTATAACATTTACATCTTAGTGAACCTCAAAACCATAGTCAAGAAATTTCAATTAGACATTATACCAATCCTATCAATCCAAATACACGATATACTTCAATGGAACATCATAACTTAATCTCAAGTAACCACAATTGAAGTTAAGAATAGGGATCACAAGAGTTACCAAGTCTCCTTCACAATCCATCTGCAAGGTCTTACCGTTAATCCTTAAATAAACCCAATAAGGGTTTAGTATCATCATACAATAATAAGAAACATAATAACAAGGCAAATTTAATATCTACATCACAATTCATCACTAGTTAAGTTATGAGACTTAGGTTAATTTCATAACATACTTCATAACCTAGATCAACTACTCAAGAACTAGCATAATTGGACTAAAATTCATCTTAACATATTCATGATTGATACAATAAACATCATCTAGTAGTAAATCAACCAATAACAAAGCCAATTGAACTAACATTACACAATTTGTATTGACATCACAACATAGGGTTGAGGGGAATATCTCATCTTCTACAAACTAGACCAATACATCAATAAGTAGTCTAATATAGTCATAATTAATCATAGTGTAATCAATAAAATTTAAAGAATCCATAAAAAATTAATTTGAAAGACCAATATCGACATTGGAAAAGACCTACTTGAAAACTCAACTTTTGAAGTCAATTTGAAGGAATCCTTTGAGGAAGAAGTCCCTAAGGTGAAAGGAATACCATACCTTAATGTTTGATGAAGTTGATGGAGAAATTCTACCATGTACATCCCTTGAACTTTCACAACCGGAGAGCATACCCCAGATGCTACCGATGTCGTCGTCTTCTCAGAGAACTTAGACAAGCCTTTAGCATTCGTCATAACATGTGATCTGTAAAAATTGCGAAAAATTATAACTTTTACATTCAGTTCGAAGTATACTTAGACTTCATACACAACCTTTATAATGTCATACGATATTTTAAAAACTTGTCTCACATATATTAAAACCATCTAATACTACAAATCTGGACTTCGCCTATAAATAGTAATTACATCATATAGGCCTTAATACAAAAGAATCAAACGAACATTATTCAAAAAGAATATTCTCAATAACTACTAAAGTTTTCGTACAATGGAATAAGAAAGATAGCTTCCCAGAACAGGAGGACCTACCAATACATGGAGGAATGTTTGAAGCTTCTTCAAATCGACTTCCTTAAACTTCAATGGCGGGACCCTACATTTGTAGTACTAAAAAGTAATGGTGTTAGTACGCCATTATTTTGTAGTACTACAAAAAGTATCATTTATCATTTCATTAGAAAGCATGCTAAGTCATTTGAATGTCTTCAATGCACATACCATCAAACATATACAAGTTAAGGATTCCATAAAGATAACGCATGATCATAAGTAAAGAAATATTATCGTAGAGTCATGTTAACATTCATATTAAATAGATCGCATATAGATAATATAAAAAACACATGCGAAAGATCTCATACCTAAAATACAAGTGCAATGGTAATGTGAAGCCCCATAACCCCACAAAACCAAGTAGATAAAATAGGAGACAATGACTAAATCTTTTCTTCATATAACTTGTAACATAAAAAGTAATCACATCAAATAAAAATATAACCCAATAACATATTCATTATAATGATTAAAATCATATAAGGGTAACATCATATAAAATAAACACATATCTTTCACGTTATAATGTTACAAAAGAACAATCTCCTAGGACTTCCTTTGGAGTAAGATTGTGCAATGTCTAGGTAGAGTACCACACCCCTACCTATACTAAGTAGACTCCTCAAGTAACCCTAGTCAAAGTTAATTTATGTGTCTTTGATTTTACATGAGGTGAAATTAACCTTAACCGACATAGACCATGATAGCTAAACATGGAATCTAGTGTCATAAAAACCAACACCGAAAGAAGGTGGGCTACCCGCCAAAGTAGAACAAAGCATGATATAGCTTTCTAGGTGGATCCACTAGATAGTATCCTATCGTAGAAACATAAATGAAGAACTAGGAGATGAAAGAGACCCATAGTTCCACATTACATGGCATCCTCAACCTCATGAGAATAATTTCATGAATAACCTTTAAGTTTTCTTTCATCATAAAATTATCATAGGTCATAGGATATTAGATCCTTATATAAACATGATCATGAGCTCTTTAGGATTAGATGAAAATTTCCTTTCATCATAACCCTTAATGTTTTAGATTAATATAACATAGTCATCATCTCTAAAGTATACAAGAGAGTATCATAACTTCCAATTTTCGTGTTTTTATCATGATCTCACAAGTAACATGTTCATAGCGCAAAATATCAACATAAAAATATCATTCATACTGCCATAACATAACATCATAATTTATAGGATCATATAAACATTGTAGAGTAATCACAACTTTTAAACACCTGTCTGTTGCTTCCAAGAATATTATTCAAGAACTTACATTCAACATAAAACATTCATAACAATAACATAGTGAAATAGTCAATAGCTCAATTTAGAATAACTCTTTAGTTAATATACAAGATCAATTCATAATATAGGATAAGGGGAAATGGACATTAAATGAGTGTTTCAAGTAGTAGAAACAACCCATTCGAAACCATCAATTTTGGAAAGATCTTGCGTCACACGAAATTCAAACATTATTAAAATAAATACTCAACAATTCGTGTGAAGTCAATCATAGAAAGTCATTATTTTTAACCGAAAGTCATAAATCTAGAGTTAGGAAGAAAATCAATTTTATAGAGTAAAAACCCTAGAATTTGAATTTCTTGAAAACTGTCTTTGAAAGGACCTCTTGGGGAAAGGAATCACAAGAGTGAAAAACTCAAACCTTATAGATTAAGAATCAACGAAAATTTTGATTAAAACCTTCAAGTGTTCAACTTCTTCCTCAAGCTCTTCGTTTGAATCATATTTGGACATGGAAAAAGTGGTGTATCACTGACATATAATCCATATATAGTCGTCCTATAAAATACACAAATGACCATCCACTTAAATGTGTCTTTTTATGAAATTAAATTACAAAAAAATATGACTTTTAGGATTCTGGTAAGTGGCTGCGCGTCGCGGGGCCAAATCCCGTCATTTTTTTGGAAATTTTGGGTTGAGGCAGTGAGGTACATGTCAGCCTCACATCCCGAGGCTACCCCTCACATCTTGATGCAGAAAAGCAAGTGAGGAATGCGCATCGTGCACTTGTTCGTCTATTTCTGCTTGTTCGCAGGCTGCAAGGCAGCATGCTCACCCATGTTTGGGTCCTTACCATACACCCTTCAAGTTGTCGTTGGAATGTTGTTACAAGACGTTTGGATCCTTTGTACACCATACTACATGTATAAGGTCTTTTTACAAATTTTGGACTTCAATTGATACCTCAAAACCATCACCAAACATAGGAACATCAACAAGTTCTAATTATCTAGTTTCCGGACATTTAGGTCTTTCTTTGTCGTTTATGCTCTAACCTTTTCTAAAAGAACTTATTTCATTTATATAGGTCTGGACAATCAGTTTAAACATTATTTATTAGATTAAGCTCTATTCCAACACATGGGTTTTTTGAACTGTTAAATTATCCCCCCCCCCTTAGAAACATTCGTCCCCGAATGACACTTCCATCTTTTGAAGGGTAAGAATAGACTAAATAATAGCATCCCAACCTGCACATAAGATAAAATTATGCTTAGCAGTCAAATCATGATTCACAAACATATAAGATCTCTATATTTCAAACACCCATAAATTCCATGACCTATTCTAGAGCTTAATATGTTGAATAAAGATGGTTTTATACCCAAATAAGTATAAATAACTTGTTTGAAAAATTTTGGAGCAATACGATTAAAGAAAAGCTTTAACGTTCGGAAACTAGCAACATTTAACTAGTTGACGTCCCTATGTTTGACGAAGATTTCGGAGGGTCTTATGAAGTCCAAAACATGTAAAAATAACATTGGTTAGGTATAATGTAGTATAGAGATTCTAAAAGATTGAAAAAGATACCCCAATGACAACCAAAAGGGTCCATCATAAGGATCGCAACATGGGTAGGCAGGCTGCCGAAGCAGTTTGCGAGAGTCAAGAAATGGGGGGCTACTGTGCGACGCTGCACCTACTTCTTAGATATCTTAGAAGATGTATTTTGGGTATTTTGACTTCTCAAATAAACCCATTTAAGTGAGGGGTCTTTTAGGTAATTTAATGGGTTAGTATATAATGTATTAGGGTCAGTTTGAAGTCAATTTCATTACTCCAATCAAGTCCCACAAGTTGAAATCCAAATTAACTCTCTCTCTCTCCCAAATTCTCTCTTCCTCCAAAACACTATTGAAGACCAGAAGAGCTCCAAGAAGAAGACAATCCTTGATGTTGTTCAACCCAATTTCGTGGCTTTCTCGTGAATAAGGTATGGTTTCTTTCACTCTTGAGATTCCTTTCCCCAAGAGGTCCTTCTAAATATGATTTCTAAATCCCCCAAAACAAGGGTTTTTCTTCTCAAATGGGTCTTCTTTCTCAAAATAAATTTTGAGTTAATTATGATTAAAATTGTGATGTATTATTAAGAATTAATATTCTTTAGTATGTATTAATGGTTAATTGATGATTTCTATGAGATTTTCCTTGACCCATGTATTACCCCTAAATACCTTGGATTGATTAAGGTGAAATGTTGAGGATGATGAACATGTCAATTGTTTTATTTGATTTTAGTTATGTTAAAAATTCATTAATTTCCCTATTTAATATGTTGATTGTCAATTCTTAGGTATGGACGTTTTAAGTCCCATGAAGGACAAAAAGAGGTATGATATTGATTCCTTTAATCTCAATTAGGCAAGGTGAAATCTACTTATGTGATAATGATGCTATAGATAATTGTGTAGTTGTGATGTTGGTGACAAGGTCCCTCATCCCTAACCCTAGATCAATGAAGTGGCTATGAAGTATGTAATTATGTTATTATGTGATCATTATATGATTGAATGTAGCTTCTCATGATTATAATGTGCTGCCTATAGTTAAATGATAGTTCTCACCTATGAGCTATTATGATAAGATGTTTTCTCAAAGGTCTAAAAGTGACTAATGTGAACTTGTACGATGTTATAAGACTATTGCTAAAGGGGATTATTTCTTAGCACCGAAAGGGCATGTAAATTAGATGTAGGTCTCACGTAGTATGTTCGACCTCCCACATGAATTTATTCACAACTCGTAGTGTTGGTTACCAAGATATCTGTTGTCTAATGAGATTGAAACATTCACTATTAGT
Source organism: Solanum pennellii (assembly GCF_001406875.1). NCBI lineage: Eukaryota > Viridiplantae > Streptophyta > Magnoliopsida > Solanales > Solanaceae > Solanum > Solanum pennellii. The sequence goes on from NC_028644.1 coordinate 35,036,666, forward strand.
AGTAATGGTTTATAGAAGCAATATCCTTGACCCTTAAATATGTGAAAACATAGAACTCTAGCTTAGTGGATCCACCTAGAATATCTATGTCTGAATGATTGCAGCTTAGGCATGTGTTAACCCTCTCTTTTAAGTGTGGGGGTAGAACACCGGATTCCATGTAGCTCACATGGTCTCATGTAGGTTATGGTAGTTATTTCCCTAAATTAAAAGCATAAACAAGTTATGTATGTGAACTTCTATTGGGGTTGTCCTAAAGGTTACTACATAGTGTGAGGGAGGGTATGGGACTTGTCTTACAGATTGCACATGTGGGATACTATAAGATTGTTCTAGTAGTGTTCTATTATGATTATGATTATTTTGACAAGCTATGAATAGTATTGTTATATGCAGCATGTTATATATATTAGAATATGTTGTAAGTATGAAATGGGTTGGTTAATATGATACTTAGCTTTGAATAGGGTTATGGGCTTTATTCTTGGCATTGATCAAGTGTTACTTGAGTTACTTATATGTTTATATGGTTATTATGTTCCTTATATGTGTGCATTGAATTGTTGGTCATTTATGCATAGTTTTGACCAAATTTTGCCTTTTCTCATGCATTAATGATTTTATGCATAGGGACCATACATAGTACATGTAGTTTGTACTAACCCATATTTCATCCCTTTTTACCCAAACATTGTATGTTCAGGTTGTTGTGGTATCATTGAGGCTAAAGCAAGAACGCTTCGACTAGACTCTCCAAGTTTTTGTATGCCCTCTAGTTTGAGTATTCTACCACACACACTATCATATTATTACTTGTATTGTCTAGTAGACATTCATTTTTTTCCTATTGTTGAAGATATTTATGTAAGCCCTATGTGGAGATCATGGATTTGTATAAGGACTTTGCCCAAATTATTTGACTTCGTTAGATGGTTAATGTTAAACAAAGTATTAGACTAAGTTCCTATTTGGTATTATGATATTTTATGAGAAGACTAAGTATGTTTCCTATGTAGAGGTCTATGTAAACCTCCATAATATAAAACCAATAGTTTTAAATTTTCTGCCTTTTTAACATATGATTGCTGTGACGATTGCTAATAGGCTTGTCTTGGTCCTCGTAGAGGATGACGACTCCGGTAACGACTAAGGTGTACTTTGGGTAGTTACAATATTCATAACACATAGTGAGGAATTTCCTTCTAAACTTTATCACAAGCTCAAAATGCATCAAAGAGTTGTCATGCTATCATTCTTCTCAAGATAATAACAAAACAAGCAAATCTCAAGAAGACACATGCATACATATTTCACATAGGTTCGTGAATAGAGTATGAAGGTATTATCTTAAAACTGTAGTTTGTACTATGTTTTACCGAAGCATGCACCTATCTAGAAAAACTCAATTTTACGATTATATATTACTTTCTCTATTAAGATGAATGTCTAACCTTAAGGAATAAATAGATGAGGTAGTGGGACTTCATGTCGGTTTCAGCCTCCCATGTAACACCCTCAACAAGACGGTGCCTATATAGAACTTTTATAGAGGCAACCTCTATGTTTCTAAACTTCTTCACATGGCAATCTAGGATTTCATACGAAACCTGTTCATAAGAGAAGCTCTAATCAAACCCTAAACCTTTAATAGTAAGAATGGATACCGGGTCGCCTATGCATTTCTTGAGCATAGAAAGATGAAACACCGGATGAACCCCAAGCTAGTTCGCTAGGTATTTTTAGTTCATAAGCAACCTTTCAGACCCGTTGTAAAACGTCATAAGGATCAACATACTGGGGATTTCACTACCCCTTTCTACCAAATCTTATCACCCCTTTCATACGTGAAATATTCAGATAGACATGATCACCTATTTCGAACTCAAGATCTCTTCTTCTATTGTTGGCATAAGACTTTTGCCGACTATAAGTTGTCTTCAATCTATCTCTTATGATTAAAACGTTCTCTATAGCCTCATAAATATTATATGGACCAAGGAGTGAGGTCTCACCAACCTTAAACCATCCAATAGGAGATCTGCACCTTCTACCATACAAATTTTAAAAAGGTGCCATGGATATGCTCGTATGATTGCTATTGTTGTAAGAGAACTCAATCAAAGGTAGATGATCATCAAAATTTCCTTTGAAATAAATAACACATGCTCTTAACATATCCTCAAGGGTCTAAATGGTACGCTCCGCTTGACCATCCGTCTGATGATGGAAAGCGTTACTCAGTTTCACTTGTGTACCTAACCCCATTTGGAAAGATTTCGGAAAACGTGAAGTGAATTAGGCACCTCTATCCGAATTGATGGACAAAGGAATCCCATGAAGGCTCACAATCTAATTAATATCGATTGTTGGATAATCTTCGGCGGTAAAAATATTTTTAACGGGAATAAAATGGGAAGATTTTGTCAACTTAGACACAATAAACTATATTGAATCATTTTTTTTTGGGTTTGAGAAAAACCCAACAACAAAGTCCATATTGATGGCTTCTCACTTCCAAGTAGGAAAATCTATGATTTGGGTTAAACACCTGATTATAAGATGCTCAACTTAAACTTGTTGGCAGTTTGGACACTTAGCAACAAACTGTGCTTTGTCTTTTTTTTAAACTATCCAACTAAATAGATCTCTCTAAGGTCATGATACACTTTGGTGGTACCCGGATGTATAGAATAGCGATAACCATGGACTTCTTCTAGAATTCGATTTCTCAAATCCACAACATCCGGTACACATAATCTCCCTTGGTACCTAAAATACCACCCCCTTGGAAGAATGACTCATTGAGATTACGAAGTACCGATTCCTTCAACTCTATCAATAGTGGATCAAGATGTTTATTAGCTTTCACATCAACCACTAATAATGTGTTGGAGTTATGATGGAACATAAACCACCATTTGGAGAATCTTCTAACGAATACCTAAGAGAGCAAACCTATGAACATCTTTCACAAGATCTTTATTTTTTTCTTCCACATGATACACACTACCCTTATTCATACGACTCAAACAATCTACAACCACGTTGTCCTTGACAGGGTGGTAAAGGACACTCATGCCGTATTCCTTCAAAAGTTCTAACCATCTTCTCTGTCGGAGGTTCAACTCCTTTTGTTTAAACACATATTGAAGACTTTTATGGTCAGTAAGTACATCAACATGCACACCATACAAGTAATGCCTCCATAATTTTAAGGAAAAATTATACCAACTAACTAAAGATTATGGGTTGCGTAATTCTTCCAATGAACTTTTAGTTTCCTAGAAGCATAGGCAATCACCTTGCCATATTGAGGATGACATATCCCACGCCCACTCGGGAAGCATCACAATGAACTACACAACCTTCATTACCCTCCGTTAATGTCAACAACGGAGTGTAGGTAAGCTTATCTTTAAAATCTTGTAATCCTTTTTCACAAGATTCGTACCAATCAAACATCACCTTCTTTTTGGTCAAAGCTGTCAGCAGAGAAACAATGGATGAAAATCCATGAACAAATCTTCTATAATAGCTTGCTAGACCCAACAAACGTCTTATGTATATGTGAGTCAAAGGTCTAGGCTAATTTCTGACAGAGTCTGTCTTCTTCATATCAACCTCTACACCATCACTAGAGATAATATTGCAAACAAAAGCAACAGACCTCAACAGAAATTCATACCTACTAAATTTTTCATAAAGCTGTGTTCTTTTGAGGACTTTCAAAGTCAACCTCAAGTGACTCTCATGCTCATCTTCATTCTTGGTGTATATCAAAATATCATAAATGAACGCAATCAAAAATGAGTCAAGATGATCTCAGAAAACTCAATTCATTAGGTCGATAAATGTCGCTGATGCATTCATTAATGGAAATGACATAACTAGAAATTCATAGTGACCATATCTAGTTTTAAAAACTATTTTGGAACATCTTCACCTCTCACTCTAAGTTGGTGATATCCCAACCATAAGTCTATCTTTGAAGAGTAACTTCACCTTAGATTTGATCAAATAGATCATCAATACTAGGGAGAGGATACTTTTTATTTATGGTGACCTTTTTGACTTGGCCATATTCAATGCATATTCTAAGAGACCAATCCTTCTTCTTAACAAACAAGATCGTACCACTCCATGGAGAAATACAAGGTTGAATGACACCATTGTCTAGTAAATTCTTGGGTTGAAACTTCAATTCTTTCTATTCAGTCGGAGATATACTATATGCACGAATTAAAATGGGATTCGTATTCGGTAATAAAACAATGCAAAAGTCAATTTTCCATTCGGGAGGAACTAGTGGAAGGTATCTAAAAGACCTTTGGGAATTCTCTATCTACAGGGACTGACTCAATAGAAGGAGTTTCACATTCTAGATCTTTAACCCTCACCATATAGTATAAACAACCCTTGGATACCACCTTAAAAGCCATTAGCCAAGAAATATTTGTAACCTAGGCATAGAATTTCCCCCCTTCAACTATAGAATAGGTTCATTAAAAAATTGAAACTTCACTACCCTTGATCTGCAATTTATGGGAGTAAAACAATCATGAATACAATTCATAACAAAGGTGATATCAAAATCCAACATGTCAAGTCTACCAAATCAACAAGAGTAACTCTATTGGTCATTATTACAAGACATTTCCTATAGAATCTTTTAACAACTATGAGTCGCCCATTGGGGTTCAAACCTAAAAGGGTTCAATAAAAGTATTGGGAAGTACATCAAACTTCCTAACTAACAAAGGTTTTAAAAAATAAAGGGTAGCATCTAGGCCAAGCAAACTATAAACATTAACAGAGAAACTTGTCACATGCTCGTAACAACATCGGAGAGCTTTCTTGTTCACCCCTATCATTGAGTGCATGGAAACGGTTCCTTTTCCGGAGCTTCATAACTAGGAGTTTTTCATTGAGCTTGGCTATTCCCCTTTACTTGACTTCTCACATTAGGACAATCATTCACCGTATGGACACCTTTGTCACAACCTAGCAACTATTAGTTCCAACTAGGCATTCACCCACATGGTTCTTACCACACTTACTAAATGTTTGTCATTCTCTTGGTGGATCAACATTTCTCCCTTTTTGAGGTATAGGATTAGAACCTCTATCATTTCGATTCTTAGAGAACTTTGAAGGAACTTGGTTTGAAAACCTCTTCTTAAACATTGTCTTGTCTTGAACATCAAGCCTATTCTTATAAGAACAACTTTCAAAAGACTTTCGCTTCTTAGCTTCCTTATTGTTCTTCCTTAGACGAATTCCTTAACCTATTGAGCATGAACCATCAATATAGAAAGATCCATATTGTCAAGAAGCATGGCTGCACGAGATTTTTGTTTGAGCTATTCAGACAAACCTGTTACATAAAGAATCATTTCATCCTAACATTGGAAACCAAAGAAGAAGCATCTTTGGAAAACTTAATGAACTTTATGAAATGGTCCTTGATTCTCATACATGGTTGATGAAGGTTGATGTATTCCTCTATTTTTATTTATCTTTGTTCCCTTGAAAAAAATCTGTCAAGAAAGGCCTCTTTGATGATCTCCCAAGTCACGGGACCATGTCTAAGCCACTTCTTAGAGTTTATAGGAAAAAAGCTCAGCCTTCTCAGTAGTACTTGCCCCCATTACAAACAAAATCTTGTAGACCTCATAAAGGAAATCTTAGAGGTCTTTATCAACTTCAATGCAAAGAATACGAGAGGATTCATTCTCGTAAAATCTATCACACAGCTAGCCATAGTACTAGCATGTTGGTTCCCTCAAGGAACAACCTCCCGGTTATCTTGTGTTGTGATGGCTTCAGCTTGGGTTGTGATGGATTCATACATTTGGAACAGGGATTCCCTAAACTCACTATTTTAAAAACTGGATAGTTAACCGGAACCTGAATATTTTAAATAGCTTGCACTTCAAGAGGATTTCAGTTACCTTGGGGAGTAGCTCCCGCATTCCTAATCGCTTCACCTACTCTTCTCACGGCTGTACTTCTTGTGTTCATCTCCTATAATTACAATAAAGGGATTAAATACTAAAAGATACATAGTGTCAAAACGCTAAAGGCACGGCATTGGAGTATCATTAAAAAGAGATGTTTCTTAGTCATTACATAGACTCTCCCCAATAGTTGTTCTGCGCTTCACAACCATGAATAAGACACTACGTAACATGGTTTGTGAGACATAAATCATAAAGATATTTAACCTCATGCTCTGATAACATGTTTTTCACACTGGGAGAGAATACCCGAGATGGAACCGGCGTCATTGTCCTCTTAGAAGACTCAAACTAGCCCTTAGCATTCGTCGTAACATGTGATCAGTAAAAATTGGGAAAAATAAAAACATTTACATTCTATTTGAAGTATACATAGACTTCATACTTAATATTCATAATGACATACGATATTCTAAAAACTTGTCTCACATATATTAAAACCATATAATATTACAAATCAGGACTTCGCTAATAAATAGTAAATATTCCATATAGGTACAAAAGAATATGAAAGATAACATCCCAGAAGATGAGGACCTACCAATAATTTAAGGAAAGTTCGAAGTTTCTTCAAATAGACCTCCTTAAACTTCAATGGTAAGATCCTACATTTGTAGTAGTATAAAGTAATGGGGTTAGTACGCCACATGTACTATGTATTGTTATATGCCTATAACCTTTAAGGACATGCATGAAAAGGATCATTTACAATTTGTTTAGAAAGCATGCTAAGTCATGTGAAAGTCTTCAATGCACATACTACAAAACATATACAAATTAAGGATTCCACAACATAACGCTCAATCATAAGTAAAGAAATTATTGTAGAGTCATGTTAACTTTCGTATTGAATAGATCAGATATACATAACATAAAAAACACTTACCAATGATCACATCTCCAACCTACAAGTGCAATGGTCATGTGAATCCCCATAACCACACACAACCTAGTAGATAAGAGAGGACACCAAATGTACCGCTTTTATTCAATATAACTTGTAACATAAGTAGGCATCACATCATTTAATAATATAAACCATTAACATATTAATCATAATGACCAATATCACATAAGAGTAACATCATGTATCGTAATCATATATCTTTCATTTTACCATATTACATTAGAACAATCTCCTAAGACATCCCTTAGAGTAAGATTGTGCAATATGTAGGTAGTGTTTCATACCCCTACCTATAGTAAGTAGACTCTTTAAATCATCCTAGTCAACGTTAATTTACATGTCTTTCATTAAACATGAGGGAAAATTTACCTTAACCGACATATACCAAGTGAGATAAACATGGAATCAGGTGCCATAAAACCTCCCACCGAAAGAAGGTGGTCTACCAGCCAAAGTAGAACCAAACATGACATAGCTTTCTAGGTGGATTCACTAGCTAGTATCCTATGGTGGAAATATAGTTCAAGAACGAGGAGATGTATTAGAGACCCATAGTTCCACATTACATGGCATCCTCAACCTCGGGAGATGATTTGTGACCTGCCTTCAAACTATGGAAAGGACACCTCTCATATCTAATTTATCGGAGCTTAGCTTAAGTCCCTTTCATGAATAACCTTTAAGTTGTCTTTAGTCATAAAATTATCATTGGTCATAGGATATTAACTCCTTATACAAACATGATCATTAGCGCTTTAGGATTATATGAGAATTTTCTTTCATCATAACCCTTCGTATGTGACATTAACATAACATAGTCATCCTCTCTAAAGCATACAAGAAAATATCGTAACTTGCAATTTTCGTGTTTTTATCATGATCTCACAAGTAACATGTTCATAGTTAAAATATACACATAGAAATATCATATATACTTTCATAACATACTATCAAATTTATAGGCTAATATAAACATTGCAGAGTAATCACAACTTTAGAAACTTACCTCTTGCTTCCAAGAACCTTATTGAAGAAATTAAGTTCAACATACAACATTCATAACCAATACACTGTGAAATAAGTAGTAGCATAATCAATAACAACTCTTCAATTCATATACAAAATCAATTCATAATGTAGTATACGTGAAAAGGGTCATTAAAGAGTTCTTACAAGTCCTAGTTCCAATCCTAATGTTTACATGTTATCAAGTAGTAGAAACAACCCATTCGAAAACATCAATTTGAGAAATATCATGAATAACACGCAAATAAATCATTATTTTTAACCGAAATTTCAATTATTAAAACTACGACTTTAACGATTCTGGGAAGTGGCTGCGCATCGCGGGCCGAATGCCGTCATTTTTTCTGATTTTGGGTTGAGGAAGTGAGATGTGTGACAGCCTCGCGTCGCAAGGTTGCCCCTCATATATTGAGACACAACACCACGTCAGGAACGCCGTCGCATACTTTTTTCTCCATTTATGCCTGTTCGCATGCTGCCTGCTCACCCATGTTTTGATCCTTCCCAAGGACCCTTCGGACTTCATTACCGGACGTTTGGACCGTTTGTAATACATAATTCCTATGCAAGGTCTATTTATATGTTTTGTACTTCATTTTACAACTGGAAAACTTTACCAAACATAGGCACTAGTTTCCGGACGTCAACTTCTCTCTTTGTCGTTTTGTCTCCAACCTTTTCTAAATGAACTTATTGCATTAATATAGGTCTGGAATACTAATGTTAAACATTATATAATATTTTAAGATCTAGTCTATGTCATTGAATTTCCGAATTGTTAGATGAACCCGCCCCTAGCATGGTCTTCAATGGAGTTCTTCAACTAGAGAGAGAAAGAAGAGAGAAGGATGAGACTTTTGGGTTTGTGAATTATGCGAGCTTAGGTTAGTCTAATTAGCGTAGGGGATTTATATAGGTTGTTAATTAAATTATTTATCCTCCCCTAACCCATAATTATACTCCTAACTATTTAAACTAATTAATTGACTTGAATGAAAATGTGTAGCAAATAGACCCCTCACAGATAACACCACGATCAACGGATTGTGTGTCCACCGATATGCATTGTGAACCTCCTTGCTGCAAATCCGTTGATGAGTTCATACACTATGCAGTTGATGCTTCCCAGGGATTTTTATCGGTGTACACCAATGGTGGCCATCGACGCCCCGTCGATTGGCACACGCCTCGTGGATTGCACAGATCTGTGCAAACTGCCTTTTGGCAGCTTCTTCCCAATTGCATAGGTCCTCCTCAACGGGCGTTTGTTGGTCCTTGGAAAGTCGTGCCCGGATGTTTTTAATAAGAATCAAATATAATATATATTAAAAACTTTACACAAATTTTCATCATTTTCCATCTCCAAAAAGCTAGTAAATAGGCTAAGGCACGTTAGTACCTCATTGAATTCGTTACCGGACGTCTTTGGACGTTTTTACTTCAAAGCTTCCTAAATGACTTATATATACTAAACTTAACCTTAAAACAGTGTCTAGACCTTTTGACACCTATGTCATGCTCTAGAACATGTCTTAGATTTTTGAAGTGTTAAAAAATATCTTTCCATTGAGTATACAACAATTGAGCAACCTCCCTGATTTGGTAGGAAGCTAACTCGGCCTACTCTTTAGTAGTTACCCCAAGGCACTCAATACCTAATACACACAATATAGGAACTCTTGGGGATCTTCTTCTATATTTGAGCAAAGAAAGATTGGAGGATTCATCATTACAAAATCTCTCAATATAGATGTCATAGTGCTCTCCACAACATTCACTCTAGTCTTAATACGCCTATTTACATGGGTAGTAAAAGCTGCGGCTAAAAGAAGTAAAGCCTCCTCAATCTCCCAATTATTAATTTAGTGGGGAACAAACGAAACATCACTACCTCCTTCCCCAATACGAAATTGATTATCTCTAGCACCTTGAGCCCCTTGTGCACCTTGAACAACTTTCTCAACTTGTTAAACTTAAGGAGGAATATCCTCATTCACATCATTCTCTTAAACTCTCCTAGACAGTGTCCTCCTCGTATCCATCTTCCTACAAACACAAGGAAAACGATAAGAAAGAAACACATGTAAAATTTAACTTTACGGCATGACATAGGAGTAGCAAATAAGTTGAACTATATCATCCTATAGCCTCCCTCCCATTGATGTGTCGCGGCTCGCACCGATGGTCGAGACTGTACTAGACGTTACTTCGTGAGACTTTTTTATTCCTAAGACCATTTTCATAACATATGCTCTAATACCAAGCTTGTCACATCACGAGAGCATACCCTATAAGATATGACACTCTCAGAGTGCAACCGGCTTCTTGATCACTCGGAGGTCTCATATATCGCTTATGCATATAATAAATGGAAAAGGGCCTAAAATACCATTAAACTATTTAAAATGGTACAAATTTAACCTTCATCCACCTATTGGCTCAAAAATACCCTTCCCACCCACCTATTGGCTCCAAACTACCCTAGTCATCCACCTTTGGTTTCAATATTGACCACTTATTTAACGTTTTAAATTTAAACTATTTATATATTTTTTAAATACGTGGTACTCAACTATTTCTTATAATTTATCTTATTAGTATAATTTATAAATCAATCCTCTACCCACTTATTACTAATTAAACCCCACAAAATTAATAAACCCGTCACATTACTAATGCAACAACAGGAAAGCTACTGCCAATGAGTGTTTTTTAAATATTTGAGGTAAAAATATCTGTAGAAGTAAATTATCTTACATTCAAGTGTCTAAATAAAAATTACCGATAAACTTAAAAGTGTGACTATGTTCGTCTTGATTATTCTTTCATCTCAATTATGTGATGTTACTTCATAGATAACTTTTTCCTTAAGGTTTTAAAACAAAACGTAAATATTTATAAAATTATATTAAAAAAGGTGCATGAATTAATTCGGGATGCCCTACTTCTTTACCTTTAATCATAAATTTTGAATTCAAACTTGGAAGATAATCCTATTAAAAGTATCCTCCTAAATAATCGGCTTAACTTAAATTTAATTGGGGCTTCGATTCGGACTAGAATAATATTGGATGTCATTTCAGGAATCGATAATTTTATCGTATTTTGGTTGTGTTTATGGCGATTTTGATATTATAATTGGTTTATTAATTGGGTGGAGTTTAGATAGTAATGAGTGGGTAGTATTGGATTAAAAATTATATTAAAAACTTAAATTATAACCAAATACTTAAGCGCCAAGTATTTTAAAAAAAATAATCAATTTAATTTTAAAACTGTTAAATAAGTGATCAATTTTGAACCCAAAGGTGGATGACAAGGGTATTTTGGAGCATTTAGGTGGATGAGAAGGGCATTTTGGAGCCAATAGGTGGATAAAGTGTAATTTTGTACAATTTTCAATACTTTGAGGGTATTTTAGGCCCTTTTCCGTACAATAAAAGTAATGTGGAATTAAAATTTTTCACAAAAATTTCTAATAGTATTTCATAATATTTTTCATATAAAATAAAAGGAAGTACTAAGTTTCATATCATCAAATCTTAGACTCACGAATACATTGGACACGACCCATATATTCTAAATATAATACTATATGTCTATTACAATACTTCAATAAAAGAAACTCTAAAGATATCTATTCCGTAGAGTCAATTGAGTATATACTTGAACTTGTTTGAACGATCCTATGATCCTAGCCTTAGCCTCCAATAGCACCTTCACGCATGAATCACTTAAGAGATAGATAAAAGCATTAAATTAGTATAACCACAAGTACTAAATTTGCATAATGCATAAAAATCATTATAACATACATTTAATCGAAATATGCTCCTTTTTATTTAAATATCATATTATATAAATAAGAACAACATTTAACATGTTAGAAACACATAATATAACACATAAAAGTTTTTCACATTTTAGGAAAACATTACAATAATCCACATCACTGTTACAGTGAATTCCTTCACTGTTACAGGGAAGTTATCCCACTTCACATTGAAAAAATTCTAGTATATTATCTTCTCACTAAAAGCTTTTCTAAGTCTCACTTAAAAAAGTTAAAATGAGACTACCCATACACTTTCTCTAGGAACACGTAAATGATCCTTAAGAACACCTATAATGAGACACACACACTTACAATACACTAAACAAATGAACATATATGATACGACATTCACCTCACCAAGGTTATCAAAATACTTACATAAGTAAATAGAATGCCCAAACACCCACTTGAAGATTACCTAAATAATCCTTATGACTTCCTAAGATTAGATCATGCCTACTTAATAACTCAACATTCCTAAGTAGTCATTCTCAAGAATTCGTTACGAAATCCATAGACTTACTCTACATTAGGTATACTTTCATTACTTGTCTCCTATCATAATTTAGTATTCATTAAAAGACATTCATCCCATAAGGATATTACAGTAATTATCTAGGAGAAGACCTAGGGACTCTCACTAAAATTTTCAAATACTATTGTTCAATATCTAGATAGCGTCACATACCACCACATACATTTCATATAACTTCTCCAATAATAGTAAGTATCCCATATTATGATAATAGGCAATAACCTACATAGGCCATGGTAGCAAAACATGGAATCTAAAGTGGTAGCCTACTCCGTTGGAGGTTTTTATACTTGCCAATGCTAGAACTTGGAGACATCGCATGTAGGCACATGGTTAAGGAATATGATGGGTTTCTTTGCGTTCTAGACTCATTCTTCGACAGAGCTACTTCCCTTACCATAGTCATTTGGTGCTAGCCTTTGTTATCATTGATTATTTTACATTAAAGGATCATACAAAGTAGTTGCATATCTAGTTGATAACCCAAATAATATTCACCCTACCAAAGAGGTCCCCTAGTGCTGCATTACTATGGTGAAGAGTATAGCATAATGAATTTCCTAAGGATAATATCATGCTATTCCAGCTAACCAACCTTAAGTCCATCATTTATACAAGAAGGATATCGTTAGAAATTTCGACTTCAGGGGTCATATCCTTACCACTAGGTTGAAAGTTCCACATAAAGGACCTTCTTAGAATCATTCAAGGTATTCTTTCATTCGTAAATACAAGACTAAGTGGCTTTAGCATCCTAAGTCAAGAGACAGAAGTCTACCAAACAAGACACATACATACTTCACTTTACCACATATAACATATCATATTGAAGAAGCACATTGGAACAACCTTCATAAATATAACCAATATAGACTCACATAGTCGAGTAGGAATAATCATGCATCAACGCTAAGATGGCACACATAAGGATATAGTCATAGTCTAACATGATCACGTAATATGGATAGAAGAAAACATATACTTTCGTATTAATCACATGTATATAGATATTATCATTCTTCACATAAACCAACTACAAAAATCATCATAGTATATAAAGTAATGGGTTAAAAGGCCATGATCATCATAATACATAATGTAACTCCGATGGGACACATCATTCACATCGCACCACAACCATAAGTTGACCATACCAATAACAACATAATTCAAGATCTAGCTTATATAAATTATATAGAATTAGATAATCCTACCACAAATATATTCTCTCCACCTCAATCCTTAGATAAATCATCCAATTCATTACCAATAGGCCCTTACCCATGACCATGATCATCAATTCAATACGACAACCATAATCCTTAAGTCATGTAGGTAACTTAAATATATGTTTATCAATCCAAGAAAACCTAAACATCAATTGAATACTATATTTACATCATTCAATAGCCCATAGAAGACTACTTTAGAATTCATAAGCATTAGGACAATATCATGTCAACCACAAAGTAGTCAAAATGTAAGGATTAGGAATTACATGAGTTCATAGGCTAATTATATAAAATTCAACTAATTAACATCAATGTAGTCAATATATAATGATTAAAAACCTTCAATGCAAGAACCCATGGATAGATTATAAAATTGGACAAGTTTATCTTTTTAAAACCGTAGACATCTATTCGAATTTTGAGCGCCTTGATGAATAAAGTTTCGAGGATTAAAAAAAAATCCTAAATGATGTTAATACACTAAATTGATGAAGAATCACCACTCAAATCTCCATTCAAAGCTCTTCCTTCGTTTTTCGCTTCAATGGAGTTCTAAAGAATTATTTCTTAGAGATTTTGGAGTTTTGATTTGGAAGAATGAATTCATCTAGGTGTTTAGGACTTATAAAAAACTTAAAATACCTAAATTACCCCTAAGTAACCGCCTAAACTCTTATTTGGACGTTGGGTGAATTTAACTAATGTTATATATCAACTTAGAGTAAATTTCTATGTAATTTCAAAGATTTCAAAGTTTATGAAAAAGCCTAATTGTTAATCTCACACAAGGGTTCTTGTGTGGAACAATTTCATATCATTATCTATTATATTATTGATGTTAAAGTGATGTTTTACAGGTAAAATCTCCATGAACCCTTGATTTCACAAAACCCTTCAATTTGGCTTATGAAGTGGGTTTATTGTTTATGATCTAATGTTGATCGAATTGTTACTATAATTGAGTGGTATATTTGATTTCTATTGTTAATTATGTTATTAAACTGTGAATTTTAGTAGATGTTAAGAAATTATGATCTTGGCCACTTATAAGTTAACTTAATTCCTCACTAATGTAGAATTGATATATAATTGCTATTGTGTTGTATGGTCTACTTAAAGTGGAGGTGTTAACCTCTTTTAGTTATTGTTATCTAGGCCTTGTAGGCATTGTTATGTAAATTGTATTACTACCATGTTATGGTATTAGTTGAAGGTATTATGTGATATGTGATCTTATATTAGGTAAAGGTCTTCACTTGATCTTGAGGAGATCTTGAATAAACCTATGTGACATTGTGTATGAAAGCATGATCCTATAAATGTTGGAATGTGATGATGATAGTAAGGACCAGGGAGAACCCCGTAGAAGTCCCACAACCCTCTCCTATTAACAATTGCATAATATACTCCTAAAATAAGTAATAATTTAAAACTTTCTTCACACACGAAGAATACTATATATAATACACAAGCGGAAGACTTTTTTAAAAGCCATCTACCTTTACTAAAGAAATAAAACAAAAGAAATAAAGGAATATGGGCGTCTTGTCCTGGAATTATTGAGGACACAGAAACATTTAATATTTAACAACATAGAAATCTATCCATCCTCCATGGCATATAAGGACTTCCAATTCCCTGCATTTTAGTTAAAAGGGGAAAAGAAGGAGTTATCACATTGAATGCACTAAGCATGAAATCCATGAAAACACCATGAAAACGGGACATTAAGTATATATATATATATATATATATATATATATATATATATATATATATATA
>NC_028644.1:35052536-35076348 GCF_001406875.1 Solanum pennellii
TATATATATATATATATATATATATATATATATATATGCTTTCATGATATTTTAGTAAAAGTCCTTTATAAAAGAGTTTAGGAGACACAATATAAGTCAATAATCACATGTACAACATATTCGAGTAACATCGATCACATAAGCATATTAACATGGAACCCTCTACTAAAGGTTATCCTATGACCCATCTTAGTAAGATGTGAAGCGTCTGCCCATACGACCCTTTTTTAAACACCGAGATAGTCCTCAACACTACCAAAAGTAAATTTACTCCAGTATATCACATATCACTTACCTCGTATTAAACAATACAAGACTTTACATCATTTAGACTCCCTATCTAAGGATACTCTAAGATTCAACCAATTAAAAAATGAAGAGTCCGCCCATACACCCTCTAAAAGACAGCCTAAGAATTTCTCAAAGCTACTCTAGATAAGTACCTTTTCTATAAAACATACTTCAGTAAGAAACCATATTTTCATGAAAACAATTTTTAGAGGATACCATAGATTATAGGACATAATATAATTGTCTCTGAAAAGACATAGGGAACGTATTGTCTAAAATCTTCAAAGCCTACTCGTGCCATTTCTAGATAGCGTCCAATTTCCATAACTTAAAGTTGTAGGATTTCACCAACAATAGAATGTATCCAACATGATGAAATAGGCACTAATCGACATAAACCAAACTAGCGAGGCATGGAAGTCAAAGTCTAACCTACTTTGATGGAGGGTGTTTTACTTGCAAATGGTAGAACTAGGGAACATCCCATATAGTCATATGATATAAGAATATCAAGGGTTTCATTTTACTCACGTCTCAACTTAAGTAGAGTCACTCGCAAAGCATATTCTCTCGTTACTAGCCTTTGTTATCAAATATTAAGTTCAATCACAAGGCATATGAAAAGGCAACCCTTAAAGTATTATCTAACAACAATGCCTTTACAAAAGATGGGTCCTAAAGGGCTGCCACTCAACGGTTAAATTGGATAGCTCTATCAGTTTCTTGGAGATGGTATCATGTCGTTCCAGCAAACCTATGTCTCAATAAATAATTCACTCGGGGAGGATACAATTACAAAATTCAGCTACAAGGATGTCCTAACCTTCTTAACATTATTTCAAGGTCACATATTCACATATCATTCATGCATCAAGAAGACGGACTTATGTCTACCAAATAAAGAAAAAACATTCATCAAATTACTCATACAATGTCATCAATTATCGAGTAGGGACACTAAGTCATCCACAGATGATACCACATAAACATATATAGAAACTCATCAATATCAACCATAAGAACCTATAATAATTCAAAGGACAACATGTTTGAAGCTCATTCATACATACCAAAAATTACAACATAGGACATTTCCTAGTCTTTCATCAATATATACAATCATTTAAAGAAGAATCATAGCCTTACCATTCCCCTAGAGTCTAAATGAGAGTTGAATAACCTAAATTCTCTTAAAATACCCAATTACTCCTAAAACAACCGTCCTCTTAATTTATAAGTCTTTGGGTGAATTTCCCAAAACACCCTAAGTTAAGACGTGTCTTTATAGATTATGCATGTCATAACCACGCCCAACCTACGATGGATCTTTGTCTTGTTTACGCCCAATCATTTTGGGTTTGTGGTCTTTGTTTCTAAACTTCTAAGGTTGCATGCACAATAAAAGCCCCATGTTTATAAGTCGTTGTTTGATAGAGTGGCCATCGTTTGGGGGATGTTGATTGCCATTGCCAGAAAGTCTGCCCTTTTTGTGTTGGGGTCCTTTTCTACGGCCCCTTATAGATCCTAGGTAGAGTTGTACTCGGATTTTAAACCCCTAAACATGCAAGCCTATGTTTTATGAACCTCCCTTATTAGTTTCAGCAATAAACACTCTCGAATCATGTAAAGAAACACACAAACACACAAGCACATCCAAAGGCTAACTTTGGAACGTCTAACCTCTCGGACGTTCTTTGATCTTTGACTTCCAAACTCTTGCAAACTCAACACACTGATTTGTACTACCATAATTAATAAGTTAAAGACCTTAAAACTTAGGACGCACACATAAGCACTTAGGTGACCCATCATCGAACGTCTTGGTTTATCCTTTACGTGTGACATCAAACATAACCGTAATGACATAAAAACTCAAACACACTTATTAAGATATTTAATTTCCCTTAGATCACTAGTTAAGCCCTAGATAAGCCTAGTTCAGTTTACCTTTGTTACATTCTCCCCCACTTTAGAACATTCTTCCTTGAATTACACTTAAACAAATATAAAACAACCAAAGCAAACATCCCATATTTTTGCAGACAATATCATAAATGAACCACATAACTAGATTCATTATTATTTCTCATTCTATTAGGGAACTTCCTTCTCCAAGTTACATCACTCTCATTTAAACATCATGCAATTTGTCATTTAAGTATAGTCATGCAACATTTTCATTATGGAATATTTAAGAAATACCCTCAAAAAATCATAGCATGCATCTTCTCAATAACACATTAGTCATGGTCAACAAATCAATATCATAGAAATTTTTTTTCATATGCTCACTATTCTACCTCTAGAAGCAAATAGAAAACCTTCACTTGATGCACATGCACATGAGGAAAATATGATGCATGAAAACTCATTTTCTCATTTTAAAAAGAATTCAACCAAAACATTCATATCATAAGGACAATATTTGGAAACTCATTTTTCACAAAAGACTCCAACATAAACAAAGTTACTAAAAACTCTTTGTTTTAGGCTTGAACAAGAAGAGAAGGAAAAGATAAGGATATCTGACTGCCAACAATCATACAATTCACCATATACTCAGCCACTTAGGTGAAACCTAATCTAAGGTCAACATAAATATACTATAAGGAACTCATTCAAGGAACCTTAGACCTTTCTAACACCTTTTTACAAACTCTTCAATATACTAGACCTTTTGAGACAAAAACATCATGTAAATCCCGAGAAAGACAAAGAATCGCTAATGTCTCACCGTCTAGCCACAACATCCTCCTTACTAAAAGAAACTCACCTTTACTCTTTCTAATATCACCTCCTTCCTTTCTAAGGTCGGATATAAATAACATCAAGTAATCTCAACTATAACTCCTCCACCATTATAACATTATTTTTCACCCTTTAAATAATAATACTCCACTTCATAATGTAACTTAACAAACCTAAGATTATCATCATAACCTTCAATATCCCATCTAACAAGTCACAGATCTCATATTTTTCGCTCCGTGAACCAAATATCCTCAAAATCCAAACTATAAGGACCATCGCATGAGGAACAATGGAAAGACACCATGTAACAAAGTCTTATGCATGACTAGACGAATGAAGAAGTCACACTTTCCTAGAACCCAATATCCTTCTATATATAATATGGCGCGCTTCACATGTTGAACAAGTCTCTACAAGATGTAGTTTTTGAGACAATCTAAGAGACTCCCAAACCTTATGCTATGATCCCAACTTTGTAACGACTCTGAAATACACCATTGAAGTTACCCACCAATAGGACCCCGAGAAGTCTCACACAAGCCCCTCGTATCAATCATTGAACAATATACTCAAAATATAAGTAAGAATTTTAAACATTCTTCACTGACGAAAAATACATTCATTAATATGCATGAGGAAGACATTATTCAAAACTATATATCTTTATAATATTTTACTAAAAAATGTAATACTTTGAATGTTTACAATCGGGACTAAGCACATACAAGACTTGAAATAAAAGTAAAGACAAAAAGGAACATGTAGGTCTTATCTTCGAATCAATGAGGTCTCATAAACACTTCATCTTCAACCCCTTAGAAACCTATCTATCCTCCATGGCATATCAAGACCTCAATTTTTCTACACATTAGTCAAAAAGAGAAAAGAATAGGTTTGCACATTCAATGAGCTAAGTATGGAAGCCATGCGAAAATCATGAAAAAGGGAAATTTAGTATATAAACATTCTTTCATGACATTATAGTAAAAAACATCATAAAAGTATTTTACTACATATACAAGTTATTAATGACATATAAAACATATAAAAAGTAACATTGATCACATAAGCATATTCACGTGGACCCGTTTACTAAAGGTTATCCTAAGACGCGTCTAAGTATAATATGAAGTGGCCGCCCATAAAAACCCTTCACACATACCTAGATAGTCCTCAAGACTACCTAAAGTAAAATTAGTCCAATAGATGACATATCATATTTCTCATACTCAATAAGACAAGACATTACATAATTTAGACACCTTACCCAAGGCTATTCTAAGACTTATCTAAGTAAAAAATGAACGGACTGCCTAAACCCTTTTCAAGCCTACTTAAGCAATTCTCAAAGCTACCCTAGATAATTACCCTTTCTATATACTTTAGTAAGGCACTGTATTTTCATTAAAACCCTTTTAGGAAAAAACATACATTTACAGTACTTCATATAATAGATTTGGAAAAGACCTAGGGAACCTACATCTGCGCATCTTCAAACCCTACTCGTGCCATGTTTAGGTTGCGTCCCATTTCACTACCTAAATGTTGCAGAATTTCTCCAAAACTATAATGTTTCTCACATTATGAGAATAGGCATTAACCGACTGAGAACATACTATCTAGGCATGGAATCTTGAGTCTACCCTACTCCGATTGAGGGGTTCTAATTGCAAATGGTAGAATTACGAAACATCCCATGTAGGCACATGGTTAAGAAAGATCAAGGGTTTCTTAGTACTCTAGTCTTAGCTTAAGTGAAGTCACTCCGTAAGAATATTCACTCTGTGCTAGACTTTGTTCTCATAGACTAATTTCAATCACACAATGTATATGAAAAGGAAACATTTCAAGGATTACCTAACCACTATGCATTTACAAAAGATGGGACCTCAAAGGCTGCCACTCAATGGTTAAATAGGATAGCTCTATCATATTCTTAGAGATGGTTTCATGCGGTTCGAGCCAAACTATCCCTAAGTCCATCATTCAAACGAGAAGGATACCGTTACAAATCTCCATGGATATAATAACATTCTTTGCATTATGTCAAAGTCATAAAGACATGAAAAGGGTTGTTCAAAATACCAAGTAAAGAGATCACATATTCACATATCTTTCATGCATCAATAAGAGGGACCTAGGTCTGCCAAATTAATATACAACATTCATAATATTACTCATACAATGTTATTCATGTACCAATTATGGACACTAAGTCTACTACACAATATACCACATCAACACATAAAGAATCTATTCACCATCTACTATAAGCACCTATAGACATTCAAAGAAAAACATGCTTGCAAATCAGTCATACGTATCATACATTACCACATAAGACACTTCCTAGTGTTCTATCACCATATACAATCATTTAAAGAATAATCATAGCCTTAGCATTCATACAAAACCACATAAACAAGATAAGAGTACTTTACTTCATATGTTCATAAAATACAAGATTCACACCAATATCAAATTATACATCAATTATTATGTTCATACAAGCTCTAAAAACTTATACATGATTATATTATCTCACATAAACATCTTCAGGTTATACCTTCATATTTTCCCCAATCATGGTACTACTATAATTTACATAATAATGACGACAAAGGTCATGTTCATCAAATAATCAAAAGATAACACCGCCACCGTATGTGTATCATACCAATCAATAGAAAATATATACACAATTCTACACAATATATAGAGATCAAGACAACTTACCACCTTTCCATCATAATCATAAACAATTCTTATCCATTACAACCAATTCAATTCACAAAGGCTCTTACAAATAGCCATCAAGAAAAATTATAAAGCAACAATCCAACAATATACAATATGAAACAAAGGAAGCCAATAAACCATTCAACCATGATCTATACATAAATCAATAGCCCAAAGCAATCTACACATGAATTCATAAATATCAAGCCATAATCAATTCAACCACAATATAGTGAAATTTAGAGATTTTTGAAGGTCAAGGGCTTGTGGAGATTTTCATTGGAAAACATCAATTATACATCAATAAAAATCATATCTTAAAGTTTGAAAATGTTTCATGCAAAACCCATGACTTAGAGTAGATATTAAATATTTAATATGGTCTTTGAAATCAGTTTGAAATTTACTATAAGGTGATAGAAAACCTAAGATGAAGAACTCCAATACCTTATTAGAAGAAATCCAAATAAAATTGAAAAAGAACTCCTTTGAAATCCATCGTCCAAGATCTATTTTGACCTTGAGCTCTCATGGAAGTTCTTGGAGTGAATTTGCGAGGTAAAGGGTTTTGATATAGGTTCTAAGGTCTAATGAGTGTTTAATAATTAAATATTATTAAAATACCCAAATACACATAAAACAATTGTCCTCCTTATTAATAAGACATAGGGTGAATTTCCCAAAACACCCCAAGTCAAGCCATATCTTAAAAACTTTTGCAGGTCCAGAGCACGCCCTATAAACAACGGATCATCTTCTGGTCTACGCCCCATCGTTTTGGGTTCGTTTGATCGACTAGTCATTGTTTGGGGGTCGTTGATTGGCAGTGCGAGGCAGTCATGCACCTTTTATTTGGGTCCTGCTCTAGGGCCCCTTGTGGGTCCTGGTAGAGTATTACCGAGATGTTAAACCCCTAAATATGCACCTCTAGGTCGTAGGAACTTCCCGTATTAGTTTCAACATCAAAAAAATTCTGAAACATTAAAAGACACAAACAAATAAACAAGCACGTTTAAATGCTTACTTTCGAACGTCTCAGATGTTTTTGGAAATTTGACTTCGAAACTCTTGTAGTCTCAAGACACTACCTTCTAACACCGTTATTAATAATATGAAGACATTATAAACTCATAACACACACAGAAGCACATAGGTTACTAGTAGTCAAACTTGTTGGTCGATCATCGACATTTGACTTCAAACTTAACCGAAATTACTTCAAAACTCACATACACACATATTAAGCTATTTAATAGACCTTAAATCACTAGTGTAGCTCTAGATAAGCCTAGTTTAATTTCAGTTCATTATATTCTCCCCCAATTATGAAAATTCGTCCTCGAGTAACACTGAAACACTTAAACGGAAAATGACCAAAGCAAAAAAACCCACATTGTAGCACACAATCATAAATAATACATATAATAGGAGGAACATCACTCCGCATAAAAAGATATCCAACAACTTCGTGCAATTAAAGCATAAAGAACTACATCTATCAACTGCTTATACAACGTAACATTCTTTACTATTTCTAGTTTTATTTAAAAAACCTCCTTCTCCAAGTTACATCATTCTCATTTTATTATCATATATCACATCATGCAATTTTTCATTAAACCATACTCACCCAAAATTTTAATTATGGCATATTTAAGTAGTTCTCTTATAAAATCTCAACATGCAACTTCTCAATAACTCATTGTCATGCTCAACAAATAAATCTCATATAAAATTTTTTACAAGACCATTATTCTACCTCATGAAGCAAATAGACAACCTAGACTTGATTCACATGAACATGAGGATAATGTCATGCATGAAAACACATTTTCTCATTTTAACAAGAATTCAACCGAAAAATGCATATCATAAGGAGAATATTTGGAAACTCATTTTTGACAAGAGAATCCAACATAAACCAAGTTACTAGGAACTCTTTGTTTTAGGCATGAAGAAGAATATAAGGAAAAGATAAGGATATCTCACTACCAACAACCATACGATTCAACATATACAACCCCACTTAAGTGAAACCCAATCTATGTGAAAAATAAATGTACTACAAGGAACTCCCTCAAGGAACCTTAAACCTTACTAACACTTTCTTAAAAACTCTTCAATATACTAGACCTTTTTAAACAACAACATCAAGTTAATCGCGGGAAAACCAAATACTCTTAAAAGTCTCACCATCTAGCCACAACATCCTCCTTACTAGGACAAACTCACCTTTACTCTTTCTATTATCACATCCTTTCTTTCCAAGGTCATATCTAACAAACTTCAAGTTATCTAAACTATCACTCCTCCACCTTTGTAACATCATTTTTCACCCTTTCTTTTAAAAATACTACACCTTATAATGCAACTCAACAAACATAATGTTATCATCACAACCTTCCATATCATATCTAACAAGTCACATATCTCGTCTTTTTCTCTACTTCAACCGAAACTCGTCAATGACCAAACTATAAGGACCATAAAATAAGGAACAAGGGAAATTCCATAGATAATAAAGATCATAGGCACAATTAGAAGAGTGAATAATTGAAAAACATTCTTAGCATACAACAGCCTCCTATTCATAATGTGATGCGCTTCACATAATGAATAAAACTCTACTAGATGTGGTTTTTGAGAAAATCTAAGACACTCCCAAACATTATGGTCTGATATAAACTTTGTAGTGACTGGTGAGAACCCCTTAGAAGTTACCGGTGAATGGGACCTGGAGAAGTCCCACACAAGCCTTTAATATCAATCATTGCACAATATACTTTTAAAATAAGTAAGCATTTAAAACATTATTCACACATGAAAAATACATTTATTAATACGCAAACGGAAGACTTTTTTAAAACTCATCTACCTTTATAATGTCTCATTAAAACATCTAAAACTATGAATGTACAACTTTTGGACTAATCCTATTCAAAAACATAAAATAAAACTAAATACATAAAGGAATATGTGGGTTTTGTCCTCGAATCAATGATGACTCACCAATACTTCATCTCAAACCCTTAGAAACCTATCATTCCTACTTGGAATACAACGACTTACAATTCCCTATGCTTTAGTCAAAAGGGGAATAGAAGGTGTTAGCACATTGAATGAACTAAGTATCGAAGCTATGCAAAATCCAACAAAAGGAACCTTAAAATATAAACATGATTTTCTGAAATTTTAGTAAAAACCTTCATAACAGAGTTTAAGAGACATAATACAAGTCATTAACTACATATAAAACAAATTTAAGTAACATCGACAAATAAGAGTATTCACATGGAACAATCTACTAAAGGTATCATAAGACCCATCATAGTAAAATATGAAGAGGCCTCCATACAACCCCTTCACTCACACCTAGATAGTCCTCAAGACTATCTAAATTAATGTTATTCCAATACATCACACATCACATAGCTCATGTAAAATAATACAAGACTTAACATCATTTATACTCCCTACCTAGGGCTACTCCAAGACTCACCATAGTAAACAATGAAGAGACTGCCCATACACCCTCTTCAATCTTACCTTAGCAATTCTCAAAGTTACCCTTGATAAGTATCCTTTCTATAAAACATACTTCATTAAGAAACAATATATTCAATATAACCATTTTGAGAGAAAACCATACATTTAGACGACTTCATATAATGGTCATGGAAAAGACCTAGGTATCCTACAGCCCATCATCTTCAAATGCTACTCGTGTCATGTCTAGATAGCATCCCATTCCACTACTTAAACATTATAGAACTTCTCCAACACAAGAATGCATCACACGTGATAAAAAATAGATATTAACCAATATAGACCATACTAGTTAGGTACAGAATCGAGAGTCTACCATACTCGAATGGAGGGTATTCTACTTTCCAAGGGTAGAACTAGGACACATCCCTTTTAGGAACATGGTTGAAGAATATCAAAGGTTTCTTAGTACTCTAGTCACAACTAAAGTAGAGTTACTCCCCAAGCATATTCACAAGCTGCTAGATATTGTTCTCATAGAGTATGTTCAATAACACAAGTCATATGAATAGGAAACACTTATAATATTACCTAACCACAATTCCTTTACCAAAGACGGGCCTCAAGTGCTGCCACTCAGTGGTTAAATAGGATAGATCTATGATTTTCTTACAGATGGTTTCATGTCGTTCTAGCCAACCTACCCCTAAGTCCATAATTCACATAAGGACGATACCATTACAACATTAAACTCCAAGGATATCATAACCTTCTTTGCATTATCTCAAGGTCTTACAGACAAGACAAGACAACTTTAGCCTTCAAAGTCAATATATCCTCCTATTCACATATCTTTCATTCATAAATAATAGGGACTTAGGTCTACATAATCAAGACACAACATTTATCATATTACTCATATAATGGAATTCAACTACCAAGTAGGGACAAAGTCTACCACACTAGATACCTCGTCAAAACATATAACATTTTGTTGCAACCTACNGCATTTTATTGCAATCTACCATAAGAACATATAGACATTCAAATGACAACATGCTTAAACCTCATTTATACAAGCCCAACATTACCACATAAGACATTTCCTAATCTTAAATCACCATATACCATCATTTAAATAAATAACATAGCCTTAGGATTCATACAAGACTACTTATACATTGTAAGAGTACTTTACTTCATACTTCATATTATATAATATTCACAGCTATATCACATCATACTTAAATTACCATGTTCATACATGACATAAAATCTAATAAATGATCACATTTCCTCACATAAATATCTTCACATTATACCTTTATATAAGTCGTAAACATGATATTACTATAATTACATTGTAATGTTGACAAGGCCATGTTCATCAAATAATCAACACATAAACACTGCCACCATATGTGGACCATACCAATCAATAGAAATTCTATATTATTTCTACACAATATAGAGATATCAAGTCAACTTACCAACTTTCCATCATAATTATTAACAGTAGATATCTATTCCAATTAGTTCAATTCACAAAGGTTCTTACCAATATCCATCAACACAATTCTAAACAAACAATTCAACAATATACAATATTAACATAATCAAATAAAGAAGCCAGTAAACCATTCAATCATGATCTACTCATAAATAAATAGCCTTAAGCAATCTACACATGTATTCATTACCAAACCATAATCAATTCACCCACATCTTAGTAAAATTTTGAGATTTGAAAAGGTCAAAAATTCATGGATATTCTCATAGAAAACATTAATCATACATAAATAATTATCATATATTAATGTTTTAATATGTTTCACGCAATAACCCCATTACTTAGAGTACATATTCGACTTTTTCTTAAACATAAACATCTTTGAAATCACTTTGAAAATTGAACCGATGGAACCCATTACTTATTTGAAGCAATCCAAAGAAACTTTAAGAACAAATTCATTTAAATCCATCATCAAAGGTCCAGTTACACCTTTAGCTCTCATGGAGGCTTTTTGAGAGAATTTGGAAGTGAAAGGGTTTTGATTTAGGTGGTAGGTTTAAATAAGAGCTTAATAACTTAAATAATCATAAAAATAACCAAATACACCTAAAACAACTGTCTTCCCAATTGATAAGTCTTGGGGTAAATTTCCCAAAACATCCCAAGTAAGGTCGTGTCTTGATAACTTTTGCAGGTCTAAACCACGCCCTACAAACGAAGGATCGTCGTCTTGTCTATGCCACGTCATTTGGGTTTCATGGTCCTTTTTTAAAGATTCCCCACTTTGCGTGTTGAAATCTCAATAAACTCCCTAAGTCGATGAGGCGTCGTTTGATCGACTAGGGGTCGTTTGATCATCGGTGATGGCCACTGCCAGCTAGTCTGCCCCTTATGAGTTGGGGACATTTTCTAGGGCCCGTTGTGGGTCCTAGGTTGAGTCTTACCCTGACATTAAACTCCTAAGCATGCACGTCTAGGTCTTAGGAACCTCCATTATAATTTTTAACAAATAAAAAGTATTGAATCATGCAAAGACACACACAAACATAGAAGCACGTCCAAAAGCTAAGTTTCAAACGTCTCAGATATTCATGTCTAAACACTTGCAAACTAAACAAACTTATTTTATAACACCGTTATTCATCATATAGAGACCTTATAAACTCAGGACGAACACATAAGCACATAGGTGACTAGTTGTTGAACGTCTTGGACGATCCTTCACGTTTGACTTCAAACTTAATTGGAATGACTTCAAAACTCACATACATACTTATTAAGTTATTGAACAACTCAAATATCTCTAGTGATTATCTAGGTAAGCATATTTAATTTTTGGGTCGTTACATTCTCCCACACAAGAACATTCGTCCTCTAATGACACTTACACACTTAAAGGGGAAACGACCAAAACAGACATACAACATTCAAACACACAATATCATAAATCATACACATAAATAGGGGGAAAATCACCCCGCATAAAACGATAAACAAAAACTTCATACAATTGAAGCAAAAAACTACATCTATCTACTCCTAATTCAACTTAACATTCTTTACTATTTCTCGTGCTATTTAAGGAACTCCCTACTAAACGTTAGCTCATGCTCATTTAATATAATAAACCACATCATGCAATTGCTCATTAAACCATAGTCATGAAATTTTTCATTTAGGCACCTTCAAGCATTTCCCTCATAAGAGGTCAACATGGAACTTGTCAATAACACATTTTTCATGCTCAACAAATCAATTTCATATAAAAATTTAGACATGCTCATTATTCTACCTCATGAAAGAACTAGATAGCCCATACAAGATGCACATAAAGATGTGGAAAATTCCATGCATGAAAACTTATTTTCTCATTTTAACAATAATTAACCTAAAACATGCATATTATAAGGAGAATATTTGGAAACTCATTTTTTTAAAAATACTCCAAGTTAAACCAAGTTTCTAGGAAGTCTTCGTTTTATGCTTGAATATTCTCATAAGAAAAAGATAAGGATTTTCACTCCCAACAATAATGCTATTTAGCATACTCCTCCACATTGGACAAACCTAATCTAATGCAACATTAACATACTAGAAGGAACTTCAATAAGAAACCTTAAACTTTAATAACACCCTCTTAAATCTATTCAATATACTATACCTCTTGAAACAACAAAATGAAGTCTATCTTTCGAAAAATAAAGACTCTAAAAAGACTCACCTTCAAGCCACAACAACCCCCTTATCATGAGAAACTCACCTTTAGTCTTTCTAACATCACCTACTTTCTTTCTACGGTCAGATCTAAACAACTTTAAATTATATCAACTATCACTCCTACACAAATATAACATCATTTTACCATTTATTTTAAGAATACTCCTCTTGATAAGGTAACTTAACAAACCTAAGGTCATCATCACAGCCCTCCATATAAATTTTGTAACACTCCAAAAGTTAAATACATGATTTAGAGCCCAACATGAGTGTAAAAGGGTTGTATCACCATTTTAAGGTCAAAAATAGTGAATATAAGTCATTTAGGAAGATGGAAAACAAAAAAGTCAAAGAACGTCCATGACGTCTGGAAACTAGTTCAATGAGGAGATATTGTGCCTTAGCCTATTTGACCAAGTTTAAGGAGTCGAAAAATGATTCAATTTGGAATAAAGGTGCCCACCACATAATAGAGTGAGTTTATAGTCAAAAAGTTTTGTAAAACTCCCCAAGGTCCAAACAAGGGCCCTTGAGGAGAATCCTTTCCAAACTGGCTAAAATCTATCAACAAACATTGTCACCAATGAATTCAATAGACGAGGTGTGGTCCAGTTAGCGAGGCGTCGATGACCAACGGCGATGGACACGTAGAAAATTTCGTGAGGGTCCTATTTTTAAAACTTTCTTACCAAAACGATAGACCAACAGACGGTTGGTCCGTTTGCCGTTGTTTGACAAAGGGGCGTCGATCGTGGTCCTGTCTGTGAGATTACTATTTTGCTGTACGTTTTCAAGTTGGTTAATTTAATTAATTAGGTGGTTAGTTAATTATTTACGGGTTAAAGGAGTTCTAAATAAGTTAGTTAAAACTCAACATGAATACCTAACCTAACAGTAATAATTTCTCAAACCCTAATTGTTCCTCCTTTTATCTTATTACTCTCTCCCTAAGAAGAATACCATAGATGTCAAAGTCAACGGTCTCTAGGGATGTTAAAGATCAAAGTTTCTCCATCAAACTTTATAAATGAACAAGGTATGGGATTCCTTTCACCTTAGGGATCTCTTTCCCCAAAGTGTTCCTTCAAGAGGATTTCAAAAATATGAAATTCAAGTGGGATTTCTTCCAATAAAAAATTCATCATGTGAATTTCTTTGTTTAGGATATTTTTTTGATTTTATGAGTATATTAACATTAAATATTGTTCAATTATACTACTTGTTGATGTATTGGTATAAATGGTTGAAGATGACTAATTCCCCTTAGCCCTAGGTTGTGGTCTTGAACTTAATTGGTTGTATTAATACAATTTAGCTTTGTTGTTGTGTGAATTACTAACCTATGTTGTTAGTACGACAATTTATGAATAAATTGAGATTAATTGTACTCCTATCATGCAGTTCTTGATTAATTGACTTGTATTATGGAATATATCAGGAATTTGACTTATATTATGAATATACCACATCAATTCGTTATATATGAATGATGAGATTCCATTGATACAGAGCCAATACCAATAGTGGTAATGTTGATATTCCTTCATCTACTTGGAACTGAGTATACTTCTCAGCAAAGTTTCGAGGCATTACTTGTTTATTTCCACCAAACCAGCTCCACCATTCGTAGAACTACCTGGGGACAGTAGAAGCTGCAACTTCTGGACAATATTTAACAAACCATGTATGGGTTGTTGGTCTAACATACAAGAAATTTACGCAGGCTTCTTTGTAGTCATACCAATTATAGGTGTGAAGATTAAATCTCTTAGAAATATTTATAAGGGTTTGTAAATGGTCAACAAGCCAATTAAAAGGTAATAAAATATTTTTTATCGTAAACTTAGAGTAAGCTATACTATCTGGGTCAGATTTATCAGCTAACTCATGTTCAATATCTACTGATCATGTGTCAACCAGGATATATTCATAATATTTTCTCGTTTTTAAGGAATTACCTGATTCAACATAATTCCTGTTAGTATAGACAGGTTTTAAAAGATGTTTAATCTCATAACCATCATTTTCATTATCTAGAGCAAGAATTGGGAAAACCAGCAAAGAAATCATTTCAAATTTTTCCTTCTCTTTGGAGGGAGACTTTGTTCCTGCATGGGATACTGCTACAGCAAAGTTGGCTGGCTGTTTCATGGTGTAACATTCACTTTTCTGTTTTTGGGAAAACCTAAGTTCTCCGCTGGGGGATGAGGATGAGATGGGTTCTTGCTCCTTTTGGAAGGGCTTTCTAAAGACTAACATGTTTGATGAACTATTTTGTGGTAGCTCAAGAGGAAAAATTGGCGGAAATTGTGCCAATGCTGAATACCTGTTTATATCAAGCCTAACATGGTTTATCTAGGCCTAATGGCAAATGGACCTGACTCTCTTGTTTGTCCACTTGGATTGGAGCTGGTGGTTGTCTTCCCGCTATGGGCCT
Source organism: Solanum pennellii (assembly GCF_001406875.1). Taxonomy (NCBI): domain Eukaryota; kingdom Viridiplantae; phylum Streptophyta; class Magnoliopsida; order Solanales; family Solanaceae; genus Solanum; species Solanum pennellii. The sequence continues at coordinate 35,067,971 of NC_028644.1, forward strand.
AACTTGCGGTCTGCTCATGTTTTCCCAGTCGCGCTGTATAACTTGGTAGTTCCCTTCTAGAGGTACTTGGTAGGGATTAGACCTTTAACAATGCAATTACAATCTGCACCACTGTCTAACAAAGCAATTTTGTTAAGAACTAAATTAGAATTAACTACTAACTTAATCATAATGTGAGAACTCTGAGGTCTCACCTTTGTGATCATACTAATACCTGAATCTTCAATACCTTTAGGTGATGAAGGGGCTGATTGATTGGTAGAGTTGGTATCTTCATCTTCGTTATCTGAAGTAGCAATCTCTTTTCCTTTAAGAGATAGTGCAACATCCTTTTTAAGAAATTGTTTTGCTAATGCATCAATTTAAATTTTGTTAACTCTTCACTTAACTTCTCGAACTTCTTCTCTGAGGGAGTTGACTTTTGCTCTAATATCATTGATAGAAGGTTCTTCCCTTTTATCTGCATATTTTTGCATGATTTGTTTCATGCTGAAAAGGATTATATTTTTTGCAACTTCTTTCTCTTTCTGTTTAGTGACAAGCTGTTGAAGCTCCATAACATAGCTTCTTCGAGCATCATTATCTTTGATATGCTTAATAGTTGCAAATAAAATTTCTGCAGAGTCTTTTGAGGATACTCAAACAGATTGGCTATCACAATTACAAAATGCTCCTTGGCAATTGCATTCATGTCCACTATCTTGAGCAACACTGAGGAACTCTTCGTCGTCAGTTTCTTCTTCTTCTAAAAAGGAAGATGAATCTGATTCTTCTTCGTTTAATATAGACAGAAAATTTTCCTTAGTTTCTTCATCTACTTCAAGATGATTGATCTTCTTCCTTTTTCTTTTATTTCTAGGACAATCAGGAGACTTGTGTCCAGACTTACCACAAATCCAACATTTTTGTTCATTAGATCTGTTGCAAGAAGTTTTCTTACTTCTCTTTCCGTTAGAATATCCTTTTCCTTTTAAGGATCTTCTATTAGGTATCGATTTTCCAGATCGTTCTTTCTTTGAAACCCTTTTTGCAGAAGGGGGTATTAGACTTGGGAAGCCAAAGTCTAGACAAAAACTACCTAGTTCATTACTTGAAAATTTTTTTATCTTTCTTAAACTGTTCCTTCAACTTTAATTCAGTACATAGATCCATTGCTACGAAATGAATAAGACTGGTAAGGTGTCCATAAGTCATTTCTGAATATGAAATTTTACCTTCACATCGATCTCTTATTTTGGATCTGACCTTTTCTGCAAAATGGGGAGGTAATCCACTAAGGAATCTCTCTTTCCAATAAACATTGTTGCAGTCATCTCTTAGCATGACCTTTGTAATATACATATCTTTATACCATCTGCAATCTGTCAATTTCTGGCAGTAAAGATTGTTTAATATTTCCAAACTTCTATCTTGAAATAATCGCGGTTCCCCCACGAAATGTTTAGCAATGTTGTAAAGTAGAGTTGCAGTTGCATCCTCAACTAACTCTAAAGATTTAGTAGTTTGACCTCATTCAGTCTTAACAACATTCTTTCTTGCAACAGCATCAAGAATCTCATTTTTATTTTGTTCTGTGAGATAATTGTCCTACCAATTTCTTAGTGTACCTGTGAAACCTGCAACTATCTTGTTAGCAGCTTGTGTATCGGTGGACGCTTCCATTTATATGATGTGATGTTCATGCCCATTCTTGGAGTTTATTATAGATTTGACTATCAGCCATACTATCCATATTCCATTTTTTTATACATGTACAATCTACAACAGTCTGGGGATGCATATTGTTCTCCTCGAACTGGATATCAGGAAAAGAAGGTCTGGGATAAAAGTTCTTGGAGTGAGTAAGTCTATCCTTAATAGCTCCAACATTATCACCCAGAGAATTCTTAATCCTTTTAAGTTGCTCATTCATCCTTTCTAGGATTTTAGGAGAGTTGTTGAAGTCATTAGCTGGCTTAGTGAAATCCTCTAGAGAAAATTTATGGATTTTGAAGATAGGATTAGTTTCTAAGTTGAAACCTAATTTAGAAGAATTGGGTTTGTTACCAATCAGGCTGGTACCACTATAATTATACTTTGAGTCCTCAATTCATTTGGAAACAACATGAAGAACCTGGTTAGTATAATTACATTGTTTAAAGACTTTGTTAATTTCTTCAATAGTCACAAAGTTGTTTTCCTTATGTTCTGAAGGTTTTTTGAAAGGAGCTGCTTTAAAAACATCTTTTCTGTAAGGGATGTTTATACCTTCAAGATGAGTAGTAACAGTTTCGACAACCTCGTCGTTGGTATGCCATCTGTTAACCAAAACCTGAAGTGATGAATTGGATTCACCGATTTGGACTGTAGATTCAAACCATTTGAAGAATTCAATTTCAGCTTTCAATCTCTTCATATCCTTCAACAATTTGTCTTTGAACAACACACTCTGATCCCTCGTGTATAAATCAACATACCCGGCTTTCTTTAAAGCATGCTTAGGGCTCATCCACCACTTATGAATCATTTTTATAGCAGGGGTAAATTGGTCGACTGACTTAATAACTTCTATAGAATCCTTTTTCTTATGAGAAGGAGCTTTCATTTCTCTAGGAGTAGGACTTCCTGCAAAAGAAGAATCATAATATACTTTGGGGATTGTTTGGGGTAAATCTACCCCGCGGAATTTAATATGTTGTTCTGAAACCTCAGTGGTTTCATACAAATCTTTTTCTTCCTCCAGGGTATTTGAAGTAGAAGGTCTAGGCATAGACAGTCTTCTACTGGAAGACTCATGGCCTAAAGAATTGGATCTATGAAACATAAGTTTAACATATACATCTGCAAATTGAAGAATACTTTCTACGAAAGACCTAGAAGGCTGAACAGGAAGGGGTTCGGTGATAGATTCGAATTTCCACCTTTCATTGGAAAGAATCTCATTCCACTTTAACATTCTGTGCACAAAAGTAGTGTTATGCTCTTGGTTAGATTCCATAAGCATAGTAACACCTTTGGGACTAGAGTTAATTGCCTTTGGGTCAATAGTGGTTTTCATTAGCTTGTAATATACTCCATATATTACAGCTAAATCTCTTGTTCCTAATTTTCTATTCATATTTTTGGTTTTGACATTAAGTGTCAAGGTATCAAGAATATTACGGTCTTCTATTTCAATATTGAGACTGTATCTCTATGCATGAGGGGGAAAAGGTGAGTTTTGATGCTTATCTTGGTTTTATGGTTTTGTGAGAATGTGTGAAGGTGAATTTTGACTTAATGTGTCGATGTGATGCCATTTATTGCTATATATGTAACTTAGATGAAATGATATGTTATGTGATTATTTAGATTATGCTATGGTTATAGCTTGTTAAAGAAGTTGTTATAGTCTAATTGATCTTTCTTTTTGGAATGGCATGTTACTATATTATTTTCCATGATTAGAGTATAATGATTTGATTTGAGTTTGAAATACTTTGATTAAGTATGGTAAATAGATAAATATGCATGTTTCCTTTATATAGGTGTAATGGTTTAATGTTGCCTTAATTTATGTTAAAAATTCAAATGTTTTCTTTTATGTGTAGTTCTTTTTAGTTTTATTTTTTGGATTTGATTAATTTGTATAGACTTGATCCTACAAGGGAAGGTAGTATGTATAACTTGTAGAATTATTATGTCGGTTGGAATGACGTAGGAGTAACCTTAGCTTAGTGTTAAATGAAAAGAAAGATGCCTCTAGGGCCAAATCTTTTCTGTTGTTTCCCTTAAGGTTTTCACGACCCTTGGTATATATATAGTTTAGACCTTATGTGGTTGAATAGTCTGACCTAACTTAAGTTCTATTGATTTCCTTGGCTGTTAGGCCTACAGAGTTGATGATGATTTAGTTAGCAGACTCCTTAATGTGAGATTATGAGTGAGAAACCTCAATGATGGTAAATATTCTTGTGTGAGGTGTATATATGATGGGTTTTAACTTGCGTTGACCTTGGTGTTAAAGGACATGATGTTATAGGACTTAGCCTAGTGGGGGATAATGTTAGAAGATGGTATGATTTAGTGTACCCTTGATGTTCCTATGTTGAGTTATTTTGAACTTATTTTCTAATTTCACTTTTACTGATTTTTACAGAGGGTGTGCTGATGGTTATATCCCAAAAGTAGGGTGATATGATTAGTCACTAAAGTTGATCAATTGAAGTTATCCTAAGTGTGGAGTTAAGTTGCTCTTAAAGGGTTTACCCTAAGCGGGGATTGGTGATGTGAGTAGTACAATTATAAATATTTCTATCATGTCCTTATTTTCTTACTTGAGTTTGAGACCAAAGAGTTCCTAGTAGCTTTATCATGATAGGAGTCCTTCATAAAGGTATGAGTTGCACGTTCTCCATATGTTATGTATGACTAAATTGACACTATGTTATGCATGTTTAAAGATTCTAAATTGCATGAAAAAAGAAATTTTTATCAAATTCATGTTTTCTCATGTTAATTGTGCATTTTGATGTGTTGGTTGTGCATTTAACTGCATGAGATGAGGTAAGAAGCTTGTTTAGAGTCAATTTTAAATGTGGTGTGTTAGACCATCAATGAGAAATTGAGTCTCCTTTAAATGAAAAATGACGAGTCTCATTATAATTATTTGATTTTTATGACTTAGAAAGCATGATTATAGGCTCATTGTTGAAGAGTGAAGGGATGTCGAGCTAGTGCCCTTGTGTGTGCCCATAAATTGTATGTTTTCTCAAAATTATCCATGTTTATGAAAGATATTTGTATTCTAGAAATTGATATTATGTGAAATGACTTCCTATTGTTGTAATCTATGTGTTGTGATTTTCCATTTCGACTTTTCTAGGAAAGAAGTATAACCATGCTTGTGTATAAACTCATGAGACATGTCAGTGTGTTGATGAGAAGGACATTCCTCCATAAGCATAACTAAGCATCGCAAGGTTGAGTATGGAATTCATGTAATTATCTCTAAATTATAATGATCCTAGTTGATCTACTTGACTCAAGTCTATGTCCATTGAAGTAAGAGTGCTTGTTTGATCTTGAGTGATATTGAATGAAACACCCCCAAATAATGACATATGTAAATTTAGGGCCTAATGTGTGTGTAATGAACTCTTTAATTCTTAAGATAGTTTAAAGTGGTGTTTGACGCAGTGTCTAAAGATTAGGGTTAAGTTTGACGTCAAACGTCAAGGGACAACCAAGAGTTTCGACGACAAGTCACCTCTATGCCTTATCTATTTTCATGTTCTTATGTGCGTGTAATGAGTTTATGAAGTTCTTATATGCATGATTATAGTGTTTAGAGTAAGGTTGTTGAGTTTGGTATTATTTGGAGGTCAAACGTCCAAGAACGTCTGGTGACATTCGTAAGATAGCCATTGGACACCTTTGTAAGTTTGAATGTGTTTTATCATGTTATGTGGCTTGTGAAATTTTGAACTTGTTTGGATAAAACTCAGTTGCAAATATTTTTAGGAAGTCTCAACTACGTAGCTGATTTTATTCCCAAGGTTAGGCATATTTGCAAACCTCTCTTTGATAGGTTAAAGAAGAATCCTTCACCCTGGAGTGTTGAACAAACCAATGTAGTTATTCTTCTAAAGAATATGGTTAAAGATCTTCCATGCCTTAATATTTCTAGCCCTGACTATTTTATGATTGTTGAGACTGATGCTTCTGACATTAGATACGGTGGTATTCTTAGACTAAGAAAAGACCCCAATTCTTCAGAACAATTAGTCTGTTATACTTCTGGAATCTGAAATTCTTCTCAAAGAAATTATAGCACGATCAAAAAGGAAATCCTTGCTATAGTTCTTTTTATAACAAAGTTTCAAGATGACTTGATCAATGAAGAATTCTTGCTTAGAGTAGATTGTAAATCTTCTAAAGAAATCCTCCAAATGGATGTTAACAATATTTTTTCGAAAAAAATTTTTGGTAGGTGGCAAGCCTTATTATCTATTTTTGATTTTCAAAATTGAATTTATTAAAGGCGAAAAAAATTTGTTGCCAGATTTCCTAACTAGTGAATTTTTGCAGGGAAAACATGGGCAGACTGCAAGTTACGCCCATAGCGGGAAGACAACCATCCAGGTCCAATCAAAGTGGACAAACAAGAGAGTCAGGGACATTTGCCATAAGGCCTGAGATAAACAATGTTAGGCCTGAGATAAATAGGTATTCAGCATTGGCACAATTGCCGCCAATTGTTCCTCCTGAGCTGCCACAAAATAGTTCATCAAAGATGTTGGTCTTGAAAAATCCCTTCCAAAAGGAGCAAGTACCCACTTAATCCTCATCCCCAAGAGAAGAACTTATATTTTCCCAAAAACAGACAAATGAATGTTACACCATGAAACAGCCAGCCAGCTTTGCTGAAGCAGTATCCTCAGAAGGAACAAAGTCTCCTTCAAAAGAGAAGGAAAAATTTGAAATGATTTCTTTGTAGGTTTTCCCAATTCTTACTAGAATATCAAGGTTGTGAGATTAAACATCTTTTAAAACCTATCTATACTAACAAGATTTTTGTTGAATCAGGTAATTCCTTACAAACCAAAAAATATTAGGAATTTACCCTGTTGTTCTGAAACCTCACTGGTTTCATACAAATCTTATTCTTCCTCCCAGGTCTTTGAATTAGATGGTCTAGACTTAGACAGTCTTCTACTGGAAGACGCATGGCCGAAAGAATTTGATCTATGAAACTTAAGGTTAACATATCCATCTGCTAATTGAAGAATACTTTATAAGGAAGACCTAGAAGGCTGAACATGAAAGGGTTCGGTGATAGACTCTATTCCAACTTTCATTGGAAAAAAATATGATTCCACTTTAACATTCTGGGCAGAAAAGTAGTGCTATGCTCTTGGTTAGATTCCATAAGCATAGTAACACCTTTGGGACTAGAGTTAATTTCCTTTGGGGCAATAGTGGTTTTCATTAGCTTGTAATATACTCGATATATTACAGCTAAATCTCTGGTTCCTAATTTGCTATTCATATTTTTGGTTTTGACATTAAGTGTCAAGGTATCAAGAATATTAGGTTCTTCTATTTCAACAGATAAATTAGGATAACAATTGAAGTAAACTGGCCCTGAGCAACATTACTTTCTATGTTTCCTAATAACGAATCATAAACATTGAGAAGTCTAGCATGTCTAAGCATTAAACAAATAGGAATATTTAGGACTTTACGGAAAAGAGGTTTAACTGCTACCTGTACAAGACCAATATGATAAAATTTAAATTCTTTCCTATACTTGTCAATTTCAGCAGCAATTAACAATTCAATAGTCTCTAAAGAGTTATTAATTGCAGAGGTAGATTCACAAGTTATTATATTAAAACTTTTAAACAAACTAAAATTACCTATTTGGTAAATCTTATTAATCGGTTCTTTAGGAATGGACCAATTTTGTAAACGCATATCTTCTTTAGATATAGTACCATAAACAGAGTTAACAATGTTGTTGCTATTCACGAGAACAACCAGTTGTCTTTAGGCATGAAAGAACATCAAGGATAAATTAAGATATAAGAATAATTTAAACAGAGATTATCAAACATATGAAAATTTTAACTCTGATTCTTGCAAATCTAAAGAAATTAAAGCTTTGATTATACAGATAATATAATGTTTAACAATGATTTCACTATTAAATTGGCTTTGGATATTATTCAACTTATATAACGAATGTTGGATATTACAAGTCTTTCTCAAGTCATATTGTAGGACGGATCACCAAAAGATCGGCAGCCTGCCCCCATTGGTCTTATTGGACTTACATTGATCTAGTTTCAGGCTAACAATGTCCTTACGCCGGAGATTAATCGCCACACTCAGACTTATGCAGAGATAAACCTCAACATGATCATAAGGAAACCAAAGCCTTTAACTTGTTTTAATCGATGTTTACTAAAATATTATACAGGATAATAGAAGAGCTATAAATACTTAAGATTACTAGAATCAAATATGATAAATCATAAGCTGGATAATTACTAAGTTAAATTTTTTTATTATCTTAATATTCACATGATTTTTAACAGCCTAGAGAACCTAAAGATTTAGCTACTCATGCTAACAACGAATGCCATTTACATGGCTCTGATACCATTTGGAAAAGATTTTTATTTCTAAAATATGAAATGAAGAAAAATAAAGAAAAGGCAAAAGAACTTACAAAAGGGAAAGCTTTATTCCATATATTGCATAATGTTTACTGTAACGACCTGTTTAGTCGTTTTGAGCAGCAGATTTTATTTCTGGAAAAACGGTGTGCGTCGACGGAACCCACGACGGACCGTCATGGGCATGACGGGCCGTCGAGGGTGTCTCGTTCCAAAAGACTTAGACTTCTGAAATTT
>NC_028644.1:35076493-35076660 GCF_001406875.1 Solanum pennellii
TCACAGGCGTGACGGGCCGTCACAGACTCTTGGTAAAAATCTAGTCTCTGAACTCTGTGACAGAGCAGCAGGACGGACCGTCGCAGGCACGACGGTCCTTCACAGGCTGCGTAATCCCGGGCTGGGTCGGATTTCTGTTAGTTATTTAAGGGGCGTTTTGGACTATT
>NC_028644.1:35076756-35101551 GCF_001406875.1 Solanum pennellii
GTTTAGTAATTTGATCATAGATGTTCTTGTGGTGATGACTTCCAGATTTTGGGGAATAATAGATGTTGAATTTTAGAAGTTATTGAATTGGTTTTTATTAATGAGTTTAAGTCTTCCGCATTACTTTCTGTTGATATTATATTGAAATGTTAGGGTTTAGATTGGTTGGTTCGCTCACATAGGAGGGTAAGTGTGGGTGCCAGTCGCGGCTCCGTTTTGGGTCGTGACATTTACAGATAGAAAGAGTATTCAAGAAAATTTTGTGTTCATAAGTTTTTTCCGATGGGGCATTATTAAGCCCAAATGGCATGACATTCCATTCATATTGACCAAACAGGACATTGAAAGCAGTTTTATATTTATCATGTTCGGCAATTTGAATTTGCCAAAATCCTGATTTTAAATCAAATTTACTATAAACAATAGCTTTAAATGTTCTTTTTTTAAAAAAAAAAAACCCATTTGTTAGGACTCGGATAACGAATCCACTTTAAAACTGAGTTTAATGGTTTTTAATTAATAACAAGTCTTGGGGAACCTCGTTCTTTTTAAGCTGCATTGTTAACAAAAAATGCTGAACAACTCCTAGGTGATTTTGAGGGACAAATAATTTTATTATTCAAAAGAGTATGAATTTCTTTCTTACAGATTTCCATTAATTCATGGTTCATCTGAATATGCCTAGCTTTCGTAGAGATGTCCTTTTTATTAAATCCTTCAATATATGGTAAATCTATAATATGGGATTTTCGATCCCAAAAGGCGTTAGGAAATTCTGAGCAAATTTCACTTTCAAATATCTTTTGAAGATTGGCAATTTTAGAACCAGTCTCAGGGTTTTTAAAATTTGTTCAATTTTTTTTATTTTAATATCTTCCATTAAAAAATATCTGATTGATTTTAAATGCAGTTTGTTTATGCAGAATTTTAATTTCTTCAAGAGAAAGTGTCTTGATAAAAGAAAATGAAATTTCTTTTCCTAAAATTTTTGTTTTGACTGATTCAAAATCTGAAATATAAGGTTTGATCTGGGTAGTAAAAGGTATACCCAAAATAATTTCCTCATTAATGTTTTTAGTTTTGAAAAAATAATTAGCAAGGCAAATACCTTCATTGCAGATATGAGCATTTGAAAGTTTATAATTTATACAGATACGCTGACCAGTCGCGCTGTACAACTTTGTAATTCCCTTCTGGAGGTACTTGGTTGGGATTAAACCTTCAACAATACAATTACGATCTGCACAACTGTCTAACAAAGCAATTTTTTTAAGAACATAATTAGAATTAGCTACTAACTTAATCATAATGTGAAAACTCTGAGGTCTCACCTTAATGATTATACTAATACCTGCATATTCAATACCTTTAGGTGATGAAGGGGTTTATTGATTGGAAGAGTTGTTATCTTCATCTTCGTTATCTGAAGTAGCAATCCATTTTCCTTTAAGAGATACTTCAGCATCCTTAAGAAATTGTTTTGCTAAGGCATCAATTTCAATTTTGTTAAATCATGACTTAACTTCTCGAACTTCTTCTTTGAGGGAGTTAACTTCTGCTCTAAGATCATTGATAGAAGGTTCTTCCCTCTCATCTGTATATTTTTGCATGATTTGTTTCATGCTGAAAGGGATTATATTTTTTACAACTTCTTTCCTTTCTGTTTAGTGACAAGCTTTTGAAGCTTAAAAATATAGCTTCTTCGAGCATCATTATCTTTGATATGCTCAATAGTTGCAAATAAGATTTCTGCAGAGTCTTCTGAGAACTCTGATAGATTGGCTATCACAATGACAAAATGTTCCTTGGCAATTGCATTCATGTCCACTATCTTGAGCAACATTGAGTAACTCTTCGTCCTCATTTTCTTCTTCTTCTGAAGAGGAAGATGAATATGATTCTTCTCCTTTTAATATAGACAGAAACTTTTCCTTAGTTTCTTCATCTACTTCGAGAAGATTGATCTTCCTTCTTCTTTTGTTACTAGTACAATCAGGAGACTTGTGTCCATACTTACCACAAGTCCAACATTTGTCTTCGTTAGATGTGTTGCAAAAAAGTTTTCTTACTTCTCTTTCCTTTAGAATATCCTTTTTCTTTTGATGATCTTCTTTCTGCAGAAGGGGGTTTTAGACTTGGGAAGCTAAAGACTTGACAAAAACTACCAAGTTCATTACTTTCAATTTCTGAATATGGAATTTTACCTTAACATCGATCTCTTATTTTTGATCGGACCATTTCTGCAAAATGGGGAGGTAATCCACTAAGGAATCTCTCTTTATAATAATCATTGTTGCAGTCATCTCTTAGCATGACCTTTGTAATAAACATATCTTTAAACCATCTGAAATCTGTCAATTTCTTGCAGTAAAGATTGTTTAATATTTCCAAACTTCTATTCTGAAATAATCGCGGTTCCCCCATGAAATGTTTAGCAATGCGTTAAAGTAGAGTTGCAGTTGCATCCTCAACTACCTCTAAAGATGTAGTTGTTTGACCTCCTTCATTCTTAACAACATTCTTGCTTGCAACAATATCAAGAATCTCATTTTTATTTTGTTCTGTGAGATAATTGTCCCACCAATTTCTTAAAGTACCTGTGAAACCTGCAACTATCCTGTTAGGTGCTTGCTTATCGGTGGCACTCTTCCATTTATAGAATATGATGTTCATGCCCATCTCTTGGAGTTTATTATAGATTTGACTATCAGCCATACCATCTATATTCCATTCTGTTATACCTGTACCATCTGAAACACTTTTGGGATGCATATTGTTCTCCTCGAACTGGATATCATGAAAAAAAGGTACGAGATAAAAGTTCATGGAGTGAGGAAATCTATCCTTAATAGATCCAACCTTATCACCCTGAGAAATCTTAATCTTTTAAGTTGCTCATTAGTCGTTTCTAGGATTTCAGAAGAGTTGTTGAAGTCATTAGCTAGCTTAGGGAAATCCTCTAGAGAAAATTTATGGATTTTGAAGATAGGATTAGTCTCTAAGTTGAAACTTGATTTGGATGAAATGGGTTTGCTACCAATCAGACTAGTACCATTATAATTATACTTTGAGTCCTCAATTTGTTTGGAAAAAACATGATGAACCTGGTTAGTATAATTATTTTGTTCAAAGACATTATTTATTTCTTCAATAGTCACAAAGATGTTTTCCTTATGCTCTGAATGCTTTTTGAAAGGCGCTGCTTTCAAGACATCTCTTCTATAAGGGATGATTATACCTTCAAGAGGAGGAGTAACACTTTAGACAACCTTGTCTTTTGTATGCCATCTCTTAACCAAAACCTGAAGCGATGAATTATATTCATTGATTAGGCATGTAGATTGAAACCTTTTGAAGAATTCAATTTCAATTTTGAATCTCTTCATATCTTAAACCATTTGTGTTTGAAAAAGACTCTCTGATCCCGCGTGTTTGTATCAACATACCAGGCTTTCTATAAAGCATGCTTAGGGCTCATCCACCACTTATTAATCCTTTTTCTGTCAGGAGTAGATTGACTGACTTAATAACTTCTATTGATTCCGTTTTCTTATGAGAAGGAGCTTTCATTTCGCTAGGAGCAGGACTTCATGCAAAAGAAGAATCCTAATAAACATTGGGGATGGTTTGAGTGAAATAAACCCCGCGGAATTTACCCTGTTGTTTTGAAACCTCAGTGGTTTCATACAAATCTTCTTCTCCGGTGAATTGATAAGGGTGATGAACATGTCACATAATTACTTTGATTTTGGTTATGTTAATACTTCATGAATTGACATATTTATATATTTGTTTTGAGGTCTTGTGTATTGAAGTATGAAGTCCCATGAAAGGCAATTAGGTATGATCTTGATTCTCCTTTGATCTTAATTATGCAAGGGGAAATCTACTTATATGATAGTGATGATAAAGCTAACTGTGTTGTGATGATGTTGGTGATAAGAATCCCTCTACCTAACCCTAGATTTATAAAATTGATATGAGGTATGCAGTTATGTTATGATATGATTATAATATGATAGAATGTAGTTTCTCTTGATTATTCTAACGTATCTAAAGAGAAAGGATAATTCTCACTTGTGATCACCTATGAGCTATTACGATTGGATGTTTACATAAGGTTCTATAAGTGACTAATGTGAACATGTATGATGTCATAAGATGAATACTAAATGGAATTATTGCTTAGAACCTAAAGGGTATGTATGTGAAATGGAGGTCTCACGTCAGTAAGTTTGGTCTCCCACATGGGTTCCTACCATTATTAAGTTCGAATTACCAAATTCTGTGATTTCTCATGAGATGTAAACCTCCACGTTTGTAAGTCAAGGTTTCTACAAACAATCTCCTGGACCCTTAACTATGGGTCCACATAGGTCTCTAGCTTAGTAGATCTACCTAGAAAACTACGTATGAACGGTTACACCTTATGTAAGTGTTAACCCTCTCCTATCTGTGTGGGAGTAGAACATTGTATTCCATGTAGCACATATGGTCTTATGTCGATTATTGTACTTGTTTCCCTAATATAAAATTATTGAGTAGTTCAACTATGTGACCTCTTATTAGGGTTGTTTTGAAGGCTTCTACATAGGGTAAGGAAGGGTATGGGATTTCTCTTACACATTCTACATGTGCAATATCCTACATGATGTTTTAAGTAGTGTTCTTTTATGATTTTGATTGTGATTATGATTATGTTGATAAGCAATGACTAGTATTGATGTATGAAGCATGTTATATATGACAATGTGTTGTAAGTATGAAGTGGATTGCTCAATGTGATGTTTATCTTTGAATAGGGTTATGGGGATTTATTCTTGTCATTAAACAAGTGTTGCTTGAGATACTGATATGTGGATATGATTATGATGTTCCTTATATGTGTATTTTGAATTTTTTGTCGTTCTTCACTTTTGACTAAATGGTACCTTTTCTTATGAATTAATGATTGTTATTCATAGGGACAATTGTAACACCTTGAAAATCCAAGACATGTAATAAAGCCTAACATATGTTTCATAAGGTCTCAGTAATGTTTTAAGTCCATTTTATTGAATATAGGTCATTTAGGAAGTTTAAGAACCATAACGTCCAAGGACGTCCACGACGTCCGGGAAGTTGGTTCAAAGGAGTGATAGCCTGCTTTAGCCTATTTGACTTTCTTTTATGAGTCGTACATGTACAAAAATTTGTGGAAGGGTAGAAAATATGTGTTTAATTTGTTCCAATATAGAACAATTCGAGTACGACTCCCCAAAGACCTACTATTGGCCCTTCAGGAGGACTTGTGTAGGTTGAGGCAACACTACCTGAAGCAGTGTGCCTCGACGAGGCAATAAGCAGTGCGTGTGTGGACTAACGAGGTGTCGTTGCCACCATTGTCCGACACTTAGGCTGCTTGAGAAGGTCCCTTCACCCGCACAACCTATGAACTCATCGACGGACTGTAAAGATGCAGGCTGATGTCCTTATGTGGATCGATGGGGTGTCGTTGCCACCGTCGTCCCACACTTATCAAATTCATGGAAGTACCTCACCTGAACCGTCTTTGAACTCATCTACGGAGTGTAGGACGTGACGGGGGTGGGTCCGAAGACTCACATACGGCCCATCATCGGGGCTCCATCTGTGAGGAGATTATTTTCATGCACGTTTTAGAGTTATCTGATTTAATAAATTAAGTAGTTTAGAGAATTGTTATGGATTAAGGGGATACTAATTAACTGACACAAAACCCATCTAAAATTGTTGTCTTCCTTCTCTTTTCTTCCTCTCTCTACTTGAACTCACCATTGATGAATAGCAAGGATAAGGTTTTGGGGACGGAAAAGGACGAATCCACCACCAAGTTATTGTCAAACATTAATGTATGGGATCTAATTCACCTTTGAGACTCTTTCCTCAAAGGGTTCCTTCAAAATGGATTTTAAAAGTTGAATTTTCTTATGGGTTTCATCCAATTACGAAATTGAAATTCTGAATTGAGTTTTTGATCATCTCTTAAGGTAATATTAAATGGATTAACATGAATTTTAAGTTGATTATGGTAATTGTTGATGGTTTGATCTTAATTGAAGAACATGATCCTCAATCCCTAACCCTAGGTTGTGATTTTGATCGATATTATATTGTGATCATTCGATTATCTTTGTTATTGACTTTTTTAGTATCCTATTGTGTTATTATGAATAAATTAAGATGAACTATAGGCATATAACGTTAATTCTTGAGATGTAATTTAGGTTATAAAGTATATTGTTAAATTAGCCTATGTATCTTTTCTTAAGTTATGGTCCATTGTTGAGTTGTATTATAGAGATGAAATTGGTCTTATTATCGTATTGGTTATCGTTGTGTGATGATTTACTACCGTAAGGGTAGTATTATGCGTTGATGGTAAGACCTTGGTGATGAAGTATGAGAAAGACTTGGTAGGGCTTAGAATCTCTATCTTTACTACCAATTGAGATTAATTGTGGTTAAGTGATGATGTTACATTGGATTATGCCTTATACTAGGATGATAGGGTGGTATGATGTTGAATTGAAATATCTTGACTATGTTGTGAGGTTGATTAAGGTGTATATGATATAATGATAGTAAAACTATCTTTGTGTATTGATATGCTATAAAATGCTAATGTGTTAACCTCACTTATATGAATTGTAATTAAAGGACTTATGCTCATACAATTCTTATTGAGCTATTGAGGATGATGATTATACAAGGGCTATACCCTATGACCTAAACTAAGCTATGATTTATAATTAAAGGCTAAAAGACATTTGAAAAAATGGAGTTTAGCTTAGCACCGTGTGAACTAGATAGAGGAGTGTCCCTTCCCACATAGGACAGGTAGGAACACTACATTACTCTTGAGATTGGAGACTATAATGCATGGTCTCATAAAGAGGGTCCCAAGTATATATCCTAGTTCTTGAACTATGTTTCCCCCATAGGAATACTAGCTAGTGGATCCACGTAGTTTGCTATGTTTCATGGTTTTTTACTACCTTGGCAAGTAGTCCGCCTTCTTTTGGTTTAGGGTTTTATGACACCAGATTCCATTCTAGTTCATATGGTATATGTCGGTTAGGGAAAGACGTTCCAAAAATGTAAAATGAATTAAAGGACTTGAACTATAACTTGGATAACCTAAGAGGTCTAGCTTAGTCTAGGTAGGGGTATGGGACTCTACTTTAACATTGCACTAGTTAGACTTGAGGTGAGTCTTAGGAGAAAGTTCTTATATATGTTTAAGTTACGATTATATGTTATATATGTATGATGACCTTGGAACATTGTTGATAATATATGTTTATGAATTCATTTACGAGTATGCCTTTGTTTATGATGTTAATATAAAATGAAATGTAAATTTAAATGTTATGTAAAGTTGGACATTGGTCATGGTTTTCTTGTCGAGGATACTAGATTGAGTAAGCTTATGAGTCTTTGCTTGTTCATTGACTTGTTTACATGATAAGGCTTCATGAGTAGTTGTCTTGCTTATTATCATATGATTGACTCTTATTCATTCTTGTGACATTATTCGTTGATGATAGGGTTGTAGTACATAATGGTTTCAAGTATGTTGAAATATGTATTACTTGTTTGGTTAGTAAGTATGTTTGGTTGATTGATGGGACTTGCTTGGCTTTGCCTTAGGTTCCTAGAGGGGTAAAATGACATGTTTTGACTAAAAGTCCCTTTTTAGATTTTTTTTGCTTGTATATGTGCATAAGTTCTCATACATAGTACATACGGAGTACTAACCCCATTTTCTTCCCTCTTCCAAAAAATTTTATGTTTCGGTTGTTGAAGTGTTTGGAAAGCGACATTTTTCAAGGCTTGGGATTCTTCATTTCATCCAAGTAGAGTAGGTTCTGAACTTTCAATTTCAATTATACTCTCTAGCTTACAGACTTGTTATGAACTTAAAGACTTTGATTTATTTCCTTTTAAATTGAGTACTATATTCTGTATAACCTATATGTGGTCTTGTTTGATTGATGTAAGGGTTATTCTCATATTGTGATAATCATTTAGATAGAATGAGATGAGACAATCTTTGAGACTATTTCTTTATCTTATATATGTGTATGCACAATATAAGTAGACGGCTATGTAATCTTCTTATATGAAGATTCTATTCATACTCAATACGACTATATATTAAATGTATGTAGAGATCTTTGTAAACATCCACATAATTAAAATGAATGTTTTTAATTTTACCGTATTTTTCAACCTATGAATGTAATGACATGAGACTAAGAGGCTAGTCTTAGTCGTAAAAAAGGATGAAGACGGCGGTTACGTCTAGGGGGTAAACCCGGATGTGACAACAATAGTTAGTACATGTGTTTTGTACTAACCCATATCTCTTCCCTTTCCAAAACATTATAGGTTCGGGCCATTGAGGTATCATTGATGATAAATCAAGAAGGCGTGAAGTAGACTCTCCAAGTTTAGGAGTGCCCTCTCGTTCGTCGATACTACCACACATTCTATCTTATTAGTACTTGTATTGTCTAATATTCATTCATTTATTTCCTATTTTATAAAATATTGATATAAGCTCTATGTGGAAATTATGAATTTTTGTAAGGGCTTTACTCGGATTTTTTGACTTTGTTTAAATGGTGGATATGAGATAAATATTTAGACTAAATTCGTATATGTTTTTATGTTGTGTATGTGAGAATCCTATGTATGCTTTCTACATAATGGTCTATAAATACCTCATTGCTATATAAGTAAAAGTTTTAAATTTTCCGCATTTTAACCTATAATATGCTATGACGAAGGGTGATAGGCTTGTCTTAGTCCTCTTTGAGGACGAAGACACAGGTAACGACTGGGGTGTTTTGGGTCAGTACAAACATGGTATCAAAGCCAGGTTAAGTATTCTTATGAATGATGTTTCACTAAACCACGTCTATGTATGGTCTTATTCATAATTGTGAGAAGTGGGATACCATGGGTTATGTTTTTTTTTTATGTTTTAACCTAATTCATTAAGAACCCATGAATGTCCCTAATCTCCTAATCCTAAATCTTAATTTAAGTTGAATTATGATAGAGGTGTTGTAATTTAGTATGATCTTGCTTAACTGACTATTCTATGATGATGATAATTGATTTGTTGCGTAAATATCATCCATTTGAGGGAAAATATTTTATGGCTTTATTGGAGGCAATTGGTACGACATTCAAGGCCATGATTACATTGTTGTAGTATTATTGGCCTATTTTTGGTAATTATTGTTAATTTAAGTATGAATGATGAAATTATGTATGTATGATCATGCTACAAATATGATAGTAATGAAATTATGATAGTTGTAATAATATGAGTGTTGAAGGTCATTTCTATGTGTATATTATCACTATGTTATGAAGTATTTTTCTCATATGATGTAGGATTGTGATGAAAGGACTTTATCATCCTAAAATTTATCAGCTAACGACAAGATATATGAGGGGTTGAAATCGTAATACCTATGCTATAAATCTATTGTAAGGAAGCCTTTAACAGAATTTAAAAGGGAATTCAGCTTAGGACTGAGTGAGCTTGACAAACACAGGTTTTCGTTCACAAAATAATGGAGGTTCACACTTTGTTTCTCATGAGGTTGAAACTAATATTCTAATTATCATAAAGAGGATTTCTAGTAACATCCTCTTAGTTCCATACTTGTGTGCCCCCATAGGAAACCTCGCTAGTGGATCCACCTAGATGCTATATGAATTTATATGTCTCACCTTGGAACGTAAGACACCACTTTTCGGTGTGAGGGGATGACACTGGATTCCATATTAGCTCATATGGTTTGTCTCGGTTATGGCAAAGTTTCCCAAAAGTTAAAATTAATGAATGAAAGTAATAAGATGAACACTAACAAGGACTACTTAAGAGATTTTGGTTTGTGTAGGTAAGGACAAGGGACTTTACCTATACATTGCAAAGGTTTACCTTAGAGGGGAATTCTAGTGTAGATTCTTTATCTATATATGTTATGAATGGTGTTTGTCTCATATGTTACGTATGATGTTTGTCTCATATGATATACATGATGATCGTCTGAATGGTTATGTATCATAATTACTTCTCTTGGTAGGATGATGTATGAGGTAATGCTTAAGATATCTTTGTCAGTTTACATGGTTTATGTGGGGTAATGGGCCTTCACATACACATTGCACTCGTAGACATAGATTGTTTTTTTAGTTAGACCTTTTGTTGTATTTATTCAATGGACTATGTGTATGAAATTTTTACTATGTCTTTGTTACTGTCTTACCCGTGAACATGAACATGAACATTAATATGTTTTGGTGTGGTGATATGGACTTGTACATGTTCTTGTAATGTGCATAAAATCATTTAAAGTGAACTTAGCATGCTTATAAGAAAATGTACGTTTGTGCATATTTTCAAATGATTTACTTGAATATGTATCCGTACATAGTATATGATGTTTGTACTAACGACTATCTCTTTTATTTTTACATAAATGTATTTTGGGCAACTCACGTTTTTCAAGGACTGTTTCCTAAAGACGATTTGGAAGAAGAGTGTCATTCGGCTATGATACATCACAACATGAACATTTATCGCCTTATAGTGCATGCAAGGAAAGTGGAGGAAACAAGGGCTAGGAGAAAGAATATAGATGCGAACAGGGCAAGGTCTTTTGATGTTCGTTGTTCAAAGAATATGCTTGAAATCCAAGACAAGCCTAGATTCAAGAAGAGGTTCTCCAATCAAGTTCCATCAGAATTTCCTAAGGCTCTTTATGGTAAAGTGTCAAAACCTAGAGACCTAAATTAAAGGAGTGGGAACTCACCAAATGAGAATCCTACACGTGCCAAGTGTGTAATAGGAAACCTTGATAAATGCTTGGTCTGAATGGGAAAATGTTATATTTATCGAAATAGTGGTCAAAAAGTGAGTGATTTCCATAACTTGAAGGGTAAAAAGAAGGGTGGTAAATCTCAAGAAAGTGCTTCTCGTGATACTCCTAAGAAGAATTGTTTTATTCTCTCCACTCTAGGGGTGAGCAAGAGAATTCTCCCGACGTGGTGACCAGTATGTTGAAAGTCTTCTCTATTGATGTATATGATTTACTTTTTCCCGGTGCTACCCTATCATTTGGTAATCCTCTAATTGCTAAAAGGTTTGATACTTTTCCCGATATTTTGCATGAACCTTTAATAGTCCTTACACCGGTGGGTGAGTCAGTTGTTGCAAAAAGGGTGTATTGAAATTGTCTTATAATGTTTATCATAGAGTTTCTTATGTTAAACTAGTAGGAGTTGATATGCTTCATTTCGATATTATATTGTGTATGGATTGGTTGCATGCTTATTTTTCCTCTATTGATTGTAGGACAAGGGTGGTGAAGTTTTACTTTGCAAATCAATATGTTGTAGAGTGGAAGGGTGAAAGTTGTATTCCTAAAGGTGGTATCATCTCTAGTCTAAAAGCATGCAAAATTATCTCTAAAGGTTGTCGATATCACATAGTAAGAGTCCAAGATTTAGACTCCAAAATTCGTCCCATTGAGTCGGTCCCCGTAGTGAGTGAATTTCAGGATTTCTCTCCGAATGATCTTTTCGGTATTCCTCCCGATAAGGAAATTAATTTTTTGTATCGATTTACTACCGGATACAAATGGCATTTCAATTCCTTCTTATTGGATGACTACGGCCGAATTGAAGGAGTTGAAGGGTTAACACAAACATTTACTAGACAAGGGCTTCATAAGGCCTATTATTTTTCCATGGGGTGCTCCTATATTGTTTGTAAAGCAGAAGGATGGGTCCTTAAGAATGTGTATTGATTACCACCAACTCAATAAAGTCACAATAAAGTGTAAGTATTCGCTTCCTCGAAGTGATGACTTATTTGATCAACTCGAAGGGGCAACCTAATTTTCTAAGATTGATTTGAGGTCAGGCATCATAAATTTAGGGTGAGCGGTGAGGATATACCAAAGTCGTCGTTTCGAACTAGATATGATTGTTATGAGTTCCTAGTAATGTCCTTTGGTCTCGGTAATGCTCCGACTGCATATATGGACCTAATGAATAAGTATTTCAAAGTTACCTAGATTCATTTTTCATTGACTTCATTGACGGCATCTTGGTATATTCAAAAAATAAGGGTGATCACATGAACCATTTGACAGTGGAATTGTAAGTACCTAAAGAACATCAATTGTTTGTCAGGTATAGCAAATGTGAGTATTGGTTGAAGTCAGTTACATTTCTTGGTAATATAATCTCTCGTGAGGGAGTTGAGGTAGACCCAAGCAAAATGGAGGCGGTGAAAGATTGGCCTAGACCATTGACTCCAACAATTATTAGAAGTTTCTTGGGTTTAGTGGGTTATTATAGAAGGTTCGTGGATGGTTTTGCATCCATTGTATCTCCCTTGACTACTTTGACCCAAAAGTGTAATAAATTTGAGTGGTCAGAGGCATGTGAGAAAAGGTTTCAAATGTTGAAAGACAGGGTTACTTCTGCTCCGATATTGACTTTACGGGAGGGTGAAAAGGGGTTTGTAGTGTATTGTGATGCATCTCATGTGGGTTTAGGGTGTGTGCTTATGCATTATTTGAAGGTGGCAGCCTACACATCAAGGCAAATTAAGGTGCATGAGAGAAACTATCTAACTCATGACCTTGAGTTATTGCGTGGTGTTTGCCTTGAAAATATGGAGGCATTATTGGAATGTTGACAATGTAGATCTTTTTACCGACTATAAGAGTCTCCAATACGTTTTTACCTAAAAGGAGTTGAATCTTTGACAAAGAAGGTTATTAGAATTGTTGAAATATTACAACATGAGTTTCGTCTATCACCGCGGCAAGGCCAATGTGGTGGAGGATAGTCTAAGTCGTATGACTATGGGTAGTGTTTCACACATAGATGAAGTGAAGAAAGTCCTAGAGAAAGATTTCCATAGGTTGGCTAGGTTGGGTGTGAGGTTGGAAGATTCTCCGAATGATGTGTTCATGGTCCATCATAACTCTGAGTCATCTTTAGGGGATCAGGTGAAGTCCAAACAACACCTTTATCAACCATTGATGGAGTTGAAAGAGTCACTTCTTGGTTAGTTAAATGAAACATTCTCCTTAGGGGTTATGGTGTTCTGAGGTACCAAGGGAGATTGTATGTTCACAAGGTGGATGAGTTGAGGGACTGCATCCTTAAAGAATCCCATGGGTCAAAAAACTCCATTCATCCGGGTTCGAGAAAAACGTACCATGACCTTAGGGAAACTTATTGGTTGGAAGGTTTGAAGAAGGACATAGCGTAGTTTGTCGCTAAATGTCCAAATTGTAAACAAGTATAGGCCGAACATCAAAAGTTGGGTGGCTTACTACAAGAAATCCAAGTTCCTACTTGGAAGAGGAAAGACGTCAATATGGATTTTGTAGTGGGTTTGCCTCGGACTAAAAAGAAATCTTACTCTATATGAGTGATTGTGGATAGGTTGACCAAGTCCGCTTGTTTTATTTCCGTCAAATCTACTTATTCGGTGGATGACTATTCTAGGATCTTCATAGATGAGATTGTGTGTTATCATTTGTATTCTGTTATCCATCATATCGGATCGGGGTGGAGAATTTACGTCTACGCTTTGGAGGTCATTCTAAGAAGGTTTGGGAACTAAGGTGAATTTGAGTATTGCTTTTCATCCCCAAAAAGATTGTCAAGCGGAACACACTTTTCAAACATTTGATGATATGGTTAGGAATTGTATTATTGATTTCAAGGAGAATTGGAATAAGCATTTTCCTTTGGTTGATTTTGCTTATATAATAGATTTCATTCATCCATCTCAATGGCTCCCTATGACTCATTGTATGGTAGGAGGTGTTGGTCTCCTATTGGATGTTATGATGTCGTTGAGCGTTCACTTCTTTGTCCCGATTTTATTTATAAGACTTTGGAGAAAGTTCATATTATAAAGAACCTGTTTCTAACAATCTATTGTCGGCAAAAGTCTTATGCCGATCATAGGACAAGGGATATGGAGTTTGAAGAATGTAATAAGGTGTATCTTAAATTTTCACCTATGAAAGGGATGGTTAGATTTGGCAAGAAGGGGAAGTTAAGTCCTCGTTATGTAGGTCCCTACAAAATTTTTCAAAGGGTTGGTAAGGTTGCTTATTAATTGAGACTCCCTAGTGAATTCGCTTCGGTTCATGCAAGGTACTGTGTTTAAGAAGTGTATCGATGATCCATAGTGTATCCTTCCAATTAAGGGTCTTGGTGTCAAGGATAATCTCTCCTATTAGCAAGTCCCGGTTCAAATTCTTGATAAGCATGTAAATAAATTTAGGAATAAAGAGGTTGTTTTTGTAATGGTATTTTGGAAGAATCACCTATTTGAGGTTTAATCATGGGAGGCCGACATGAAGTCCCTATGGTAGGCCGACATGAAGTCCCGTTACCCTCATCTATTTGATATCTAAGGTTAGTAATTCTTACTAATAATGAATATAATGACCCAAATTGAATTTTTTTTTTAATTAAGTGTTGCAAAATATGCATTTTTTATTATTTCAAAAGTGAAATACAGTGAAGTAGAACATTTGAACGTTAAATTTATCTCCTTGAATTTTTTGAGTTATTTTGTGCATTTTAATATGGTTGGTATATATGAATTTATGTGGAGCATGTTGATAAGTTGAAGTTTGATATAATTGACTCATAAATGCTATGTTGAGCTCTTGTTGTTGTGAGAATGATATTCCCAAAATGTAATGTTGAGCCTCATGGGTGGTAATTTAAATTTCGAAATTTGTTGTTCCTTGAAATTTGGTTGATGTTGTGATGTATTTCTTATTGGTTTGGATGCTACTTTTGAGTCTATTCCTCCTTCAAAAATATATTTTTGTCATTCGGGGATGAACTTTCCTAAGTGGAGGGGGGGGGGGAATAATGTAACATTTCAAAAATTCAAGACGTGTTTTAAAGCTTAACATAAGTGTCATCAGGTCTAGAAACTGTTTTAGGGCCTATTTTAATGTTTATAATTCATTTAGAATGTCTAGAAACAAAAACATCCAAGAACGTTCATGGCATCCGGAAACTAGTTCTAGGAGGTACGAGCGTTTTAAAGCCTATTGGACTAGTTTTTAGGTGTCGGAAATCCATGGAAATTGGTGGTTTGTATTTAACATGTATTTAAATTAATTCATGATTGAAACGTACGGGTACGACTTCCCAATGACTAACCAAGGTCCCTTCAAGAGGACCCAAGCACGTTGAAGACAACACTGCCTAGGCAGTGTGCACCTATGAAACACAAATGACGGGGCGTGTTTTGATCGACGGGACGTCGATTCCAACCGTCGAGAAAATCTTAGCCAATTCATTGGAGGCCGTCACTTGCATAGTCGCTGACAAGGATTAGGGATGTGCTGCACGGAAGGGGCATCGTCCGTTGACTAACCTACGATCCGTCGATAGTGGTGTCGTCGATTGTACTGTGAATTTTTCCTGGACTTTTTAACTTAGCTTCATTTAATTAGTTAAGGGCATAGGTCGAGAATTAGGAGTTTATGGGAGTCTAATTAATTTAATTAACCCTCTATTTAAAGACCCTAACCCTCATTAGACTAAACATAGTTTAGAAAACAAATCATCTTCCTTCTCTCTACTGTCTCTCTCTCTCTCTATTGGAAGACACCATTGAACACAATCTAGGGGGAGATTTTTGGGGCTGTAAAGGGGAGATTTCAAAGTATTTAATAAAGTTGAGTATTCATGTGGGTTCTTCTCAATCTCAAAAATCATGTTATGAATTGAATTTTTTATGGTTTATTTTGAAAATATGAACATATTAACATGGATTGTAACTTAATTATGATCTATCTTGTTGGTCCTGTCTAGTTTGTAGATGATGACCCTTAACCCTTAACACTAGGTTTGATATTTATGTGATTTAGGTTGTGTTTGTTTCATTTGACCTGATTATTAGTTAAACTACTATTAGATTATATTGTAACACTAATCATGAACAAATTAGGGAGATTTGTAGTGGTTAATACTAGTTCATGAGAAGTGATATAGATTATGAGAATTGACCTAAGTATCTTGTCTTAAGTATTGATTTCGTATTGAATTATGGTATAGTGATTCTTCAAGACTTATTATCCTGTTGGCTATTTAATTATATTTAGGTTATTACCTAATTGAATTAAAGTAAGGGTTGATGGTAAAACCTTTGTGAAGAATTAAGAAGGACACTTGGTAAGTCTTACAATCCTTATTCTTTACTTCGATTTCGGACTAAGTATGATTGACTCATGATGCTATATTGGAGTATGCCTTGGATTAGGAAAGTTAGGGTTGGTACAAAGTTAAATTGAAATGTCTTGTCTATGGTTGTGAGATTGAGTAAGATGTTTATGTTATCAGGATGTTGATGCTTACCAATGTGCCTTGTTCTATCATGAAAGGACTATGCTTACCAATGTGCCTTGTTCTATCATGAAAGCGATATGTAATGTGTTAACCTCACTTATAAGAATTAGAATGAAAGGAGTATACTCATGAAATTCTTAATGATCTATCATGATGATTATACAAGGTCTAGACCCTATGACCTAAATTAAGATATGATGATTAATAAAGCCACTAAAGATATTTAAATAAAGGGACTTAGCTTAGACCCGAGTGAACATGACAATCCGAGTTAGACTCCTGATACCCACTTATGAACCAATTGTAAGGGCAAATACACTTCAAAAAGGAAATTTTGCTTAGCACCAAGCGATCTTGACAATGAGAGGTTTTCCTTCACAAAGAAAGGTAGGTTCTACCTATGTTCTCTCATGAGGTGAAAACTATAATGCTAATTAGCATTAAGAGTGTTTCTAATAACAACCTCCTAGTTCCTTAACTATGTTCCACCATAGGAAACCTCGCTAGTGAATCCACCTAGATGCTATATGAATGAATATGTCTTATCTTGTCATGTAGGACACCCTTTTTTTGGGTTTAGGGGATGATACTGGATTCCATGTAAGCTCACATGATCTATGTCAGTTATGGTAATATTTCCTGAAAGTCAAAATGAAAGAATGAAAGTAATAAGATGCACTATAACTAGGACTACTCAAGAGGTTTTGCTTTGTGTAGGTAAGGGTATGAGACATTACCAATAAATTGCACAAGTAGACCTTGAGGCCAAATCTAGGGTATGTTCTTTATGAATGTATGTTATGAATATATTGTATGATTTTGGTCTCATATGCTATGTATTACGTTGGTTTCACATGATATACATGATGTTAGTATGAATTGTTATGCATGATATTGACTACACTTGTTATAATGATATATGAGGTAAAAGATCATGCTTAAGATCGCTTTGTTGGTTTACTTGGTTTATGTGGGGTTATGGGCCTCCAAATACACATTGCACTAGTAGAGTTCAATTGGAATTGTTAGTAAAGTATTGTGATGCATTGTTGAAATGGACTTTATGAATAACATGTTGACTATGACTTCTTTATTGTGTAACTGTTGAACATGAAGATGATATTTTTTTTGCTTTGGTGATAAGGTCTTGAATATGTTCTTGGAATGTGCATAAAGGCTTTTAAAGTGAACTTAAATTCTTATAACAAAATTTCACTTTGTGCACATTTTCAAATGTTTTACTTGAATATTTATTCGTATTTAGTACGTGTGGTTTGTACTAACGCATATGTCTTCTATTTCTACATAAGTGTAATTTCGGGCTACTCATGTGCTTCAAGGGCAATTTCCAAATGAATATTGAACTGTTTTCAAATTGGTGAGTCCTCATGTCCGATGACAAAGCATATTAATCTAGTTTTGTTATTTTTCTTATACTGATATACATTGTTATATTTCTCCCAATTCAAGAACTATGTTGTACTCGTTTTATAAAATTTGTAATATTTTAAGGGATATGTTCCAATTCTCAAACTCTTATGTTATATGGTCATATAAGACAATTATAGATAGTATTTTGATATACGAAGTGATGTGGAACTTCAAATGAAAAATTTTAATTTTTTTACTTTTTATTATATCTATGATGCAAGGATGTATGCTAGGGTCTAGTCTAAGGCCTGTTCGAGGACGAAGACGTCGATTACGATTAGGGTGTACTCTCCTATCCCCATATTTATACATATTATATTTTCTCAAACTAATCCCACGCTTCTCCATGATTACAAAAATTTATCCCTTCATATTGCTCCAAACATCGTTTACCATGCATCGACAAAACACAAGGAAGTGGATTGAAATTCTATTAGAGAAGTTGTACATAAGAGTTTTTATCTTCAACATGTATCTAATAATCTTAAAATAGTAGATGTCTTTTCAAATATATGGAATGGCAATGCCATTAGTGTCTACATGTAAATTGATCATCTTTTATTCATTCACATCATTTTGAGGTTATATGTGAGGATGTTCAACTGATTCTAATAGTTCTAGATATCGCGTTAGTAGTTCTAAATAATTATTTAGTTCTGGTGTCAATTTCTTTCTCGGTGTAGGAAATTTCCTCGATTAATATAACATATTTTTAAATATACCATAATTAGGAATATAAAATATTTAGGAATATAAAAAGAAAATTCGAGGCATGTATATAGTAAGTTTTATTTAATGAAAAATGCTTTATTTCATAGTTCTCATTCTGCAAACTTGAAAGTAATCATATAAAGGTTTTTACAAGTAATATCGTAGTGTGATTATTATTGGCTACAAAGGAAATAAAAAAGTAAATTTTAAATTGTAGCATAGAGTAATGACGGGTTCATATGATGAAAATTCTATATTTGATCAAATTACCTCTTAGATTAATTAGACAATTAAAATAATATGTTATAATTTCAAAGTTATAAATATAAAAAAGGAAAACAATTTAAGGAAAAAAGTCAATTTCATTTAAGAAAATAACATCAAATATTGAGAAAATATCACAAATACTACACAAAATCTTTGACCATATCAATTTTAATATTTATCTATTGACTTTTTTTTTTGGCATGATATTAATGAACTTGATAGTATATATTGTGAAAAAAAAGGAACACTTCAAAGTAAAACAATAAAATATATTACTTCGTACCATACAACATGGAAAAGTCTTCGTTGGTTGTGTTTTTGCTAGTCACCTTTGTCATCTTTTCATTTGGTTGGTTTTTCTTTCTACCTCCTTCATCGCTAGAAAATTTAATAATTTTAGGCGATTTTCATGTGATTTTATGTTTTATGTATTTAATAATAATATTTCGTTGTTGATATAAAGAAATCAAACAAATGAAATTTTAATAAAAAAATTTCAGTGTGTAACTATAATAAGATCTATGCAAATAGTTATTTCATTGGATGTTTTATATAAATGGGTTTAATTATATATCAATATACCATTTACATGGTCGAATTCAGAGGGTTAATCAAAATTTATTTAGTCTCTAATTAAGTAACTCTTTTCCATATATAAATGGGCTTGATGGGTCATATTTTTATTGACTAATTTTTACACTTTATGATATAGTGGATACTAGTTCCGCCTCCTATACATCAAGTATCTCTATCTACGAACCCCACTACATCAAAAGGATAAATTCTAAATCTAAACAACAAAACTCGTCAACAATTCCAATTTGTACTATATAGTTTTGACAACCTGATTATAAAAAATTCTGCTATCTATTTTTTTTAGTGAGGTTCTAATATCTTTTCAATCCATAGATGTAGCAATGGGCCAACAATGTGGCGATCAAGACTGTGCAGCGGTAATTCCCTTTTGTAGAATTGGAATAAGGGAATGTATCGATGGAGTTTGTAAATGTTGTGTTTCACCAACATGTGCTGATAATGATAAAGAAAATGTTGGACTTGGTCATAAAGTATTGAGTTTTGAAGAATATTCTTCTAATAATTAGTTGTTTAATAACTATGTGGAATTTATTTTATTCGTGTTCATCTAATTAGTGCCTTTTCATTGTCTAATGAATGGAAGATTAAGTTCTAAGGAGCACCTGAATATTATATTATGTTTATTAGTTGAGGTTGTTGAAACAATAATAACAATATTAACGATATAGTTACCTAAAAGAAGTGGAGATTAGCTATGACGTCCAAAATAATATGCATGTTATGGTAGATTGATATGGACCTACATATCCTATAATTCACATATCTTATTTTATTCTACTTGATATATAAAATTAAAAGGAATTTGAAAACATTCTTTTTGTATATAATTGTTTAATAAAATTTGTGTTATAAACCAACAAAGGCTTCAGCTTTTACAGACTTCTAATAAAATTAGTTCACCAACAACCATCAAGACTTTGTACAGACCATAGGACTAATCAAATAAAATTCTATATTTTAAGTTGTATCACTTATTAAAAAAGAGTAAAGCAGCCAGAATTTTATATTTATTTAAAAAAATAGACTCAAGCCTTCTTTATTTAAGACAAAAACTCAAATCATTTAATCTAAATAAATTTAGTGTTCCTTCAAGACTCTCCAGAGTTTTATCGTCTTCTTTCTTGAGGAACTTAAGTTGTCTATATGGTCAATATGTTACACAGATAGGTATTCAATAAATTATAGCATATTAAAGTAATTAATTTGTCTTAATTTATTAATCTATTCATTCAATTGAATTACTTACAAACCAAACATATCGGAAAATCATGAGTTGAACAAACAAATAATAATAACAAAGAGTATAATAATAAACTAAGTGTCACAAATTGTTTACTTGAGTCATAATAGCACCTGTGATAACCAACTAGTACGTAAGTCAACTTATAACCTAGAATAATAAGTAATGAGTGTAAGGATATAAATAAACTGTAAGAGACAATTTAACAACAAACATTGAAGAACAGGAAGATGAAAACAAAAAAAATATATAATATATAAGACCCCTACGTGAATATGGAAGTCACAAGTTTAGAGTTTCTAAGTCAAATGAGTGCACTAAGAATAGAGAAAAAATAAGTACAACTAACTAATCAATGATGGTTCTACATAGAATAAGCACGCACGTGTCAGTTCAAATAAACATTGTAATAGACCACCATATGCCCCACAAGTATATACAAAGGCTAAAACTGTAAAGAGCGCATCCCTGTTAGTCTATATACAGAGAAAGCTTGGCCTCGACTTTAATTGAAGATAACCTTCCAAGTAACCAATAAGATCATCAATATACAAGTATGTTATAGTATACCTTGAACTAAATATATCCTCCATAAGTATCAAAAACTAATCAAATATACATATTGCATAACCTAGAGCTCGAACTGCATATTTTCCTCCAATGTAACTAGTAAGATCAAGTAGAAAGGGATCAACTTTGTAGAGTATAAAAGAACTAGGATCATGGACTGCAACTATAAATTAAATTTCAAAACTAAAATATGTAACAATAAATATTTTTGAATTATCCTAGGTCAAATGATTATGAAAAGGCTCCCCAAGAACGATGTCCACTTCTACGTAATCATTACAATACTTAAAGATGGACAGACTGATGTGCTAAATGGTCAAGAAAATCTCAATACCTCATCCATAAACAAAAGGTTCATAAAAAGTGGGATCACTAGATAGAATATTATCATATATGAGCGAACGACTAACATAAGGGTTATTTTATTAGACATGCGTCTACTAAAGGGAACTTAGCCATCCGAAATAGAATTTGAAAAAAGTGAAGGCCAAGTATCTCCTAATAATGAGTGTTTACGGAAAACACTAGTTCAAGGCTTGATGAATCAAAAAAATGCACAAATAAAGAATTAATCACAACACTAAGGAATACAACAATATAAGGATGGTCATAATCAATAAGTGATGTCTCTCCAAATCCTAAAAACCCAAGAATAGACTAAATATTTATTTTAGGCAATTTATCATGGTCAAATACTTATTTTCCCCAAATTCACAAATATCATAATGCTTTCATTATCAACCTTAATTGAAGGAACGTGAAGTCCTATCATACGGTTAAACTTACCGTATGCGACTGAATTTAGTTTTCTTTTAAAATGGGTAGAATCATTTATTCAAGTTTCCATTTTTGAATAAATGTTCCAAACACAATTTTAGCTACTCTCTATTGATTTCTTGAAAAAGGTTCTTAAAGTAGATTGAAACTTTATCGTTCTATTCATTTATGTCTTTACAACCAAACTTCAAAAACTAGGATTGATGCAGGAATTTGGTTTCTTTAAATTACTAAACTTGTTAACGTTAGAGAGAACTCACTCGAAATATTATAATTTATTGATTAATTTCTATCGTAATTCCAACCTATCCTACACATTGAGATTCAAAAACATAAAGCCATTACTAGTTATAAATTTCGCAATGTTTCTATTCCATATGTCACATTCATAAGGTCCTTTCTCTAATTGTCTAAATCCCGTGCTAATTGTATTTTGTTAAAAATTGGTTAATAATTCCGCCCTTAATATTTATAATTTGAACTCTTTGATTTACATTATGTTGAATAAACTTTTACTTTGACAAAATATTAGAACAGTTCCTTACTTCTTAAGTAAATTATATACCATATCCATATTTTTTGGATCAGCACCAACTCATCATTTGGTTTAAATATGTTTAGGACCTCCTACGCTTTCAATCAAAAGACTGTAGTTTATAGTTACCAAAAAATGGTGTCCCTATAGAAATGCCATGCTTAGAATTCTTTATTAAAGTCATTTTTTCACCTAATGTTTTGTAGTAGAATGTTGTTATTTATGTTTTTAGTATTGCTCTAAAATAGGTGAAGAGATGAGTGTAAACTAGAGTATTGCAGGTAAAAGTGAGAACAATGATGACATCAGAAATTTGTATGATGTAAATGCGGATCATTTTGAATGTGCTAGTTCCATTCGATTGCCTCAAACATTTGGCAATATTGTGTTTCGTGTGACCACTAATATGTTGTAATTGTTGAAAATAAAGCTCCCTTTTTTGGACTTTCTCATGAGGACACTCAGCTCATATTCATAATTTTATGGATGTGTGTAGACTGTTCTCCTTCAAGAAAATCACTCAAGAGTCAATATGACTCCGATTGTTTCCCTTTATTTTAATTGAATAATAAAAGAAGTACCAACATCACCTATCATTTCTTGAGAGGAACTCACAAAAGTGTTTTATGAAAGATATTTCCCTCCCTTGAGGATGATTCACTTAAGGGGTAATATTAAGAACTTCAAGAAGATTGATTGTGAAATATCCTTAAAATATGCTTTAGAAGTTACTTCTTCAATGTTCTACCCAAGGGTTACCTGAAAAATTTATTCTCTCTATATTTTTATTGGGGTCTGGACAATATAAACATAGGTGTTTTCCATAAAATTATAAGAAAATTTTTTGTTGTGGCTTCGATGTATTCTGATGAGATGGCCGATATTAACCGACCATGTTATACAAGGGATATCATGTGTCTTCTTTAATTTTTTTGATAACGAGAGAGCAATTGGACATGAATCAATAGAGTGATGAAAATATGGTAAAGATGATGACCCAATTGGATTTATTGTTGAAGCACGTCATGAAGGTGGTAAAATTGTTGTTGATTCCATTGGTAAGATTATTGGGATGAGCATAGATGAAGCTGTATTTGAAACCATGTACAACAAAGGGGTAAAGTTTTGATTGAACTATGTCGGGGGTTCTCCTTGGTGCTATCAAATCCTGTCGGGAATCAAGGTTGTAATAGTGGTCATGATTATTGTTGGAGGTATAGGGAACGAGATTTCCATTATAAGGATACGAACATGGGATTCATATGTAACTCCTCACGATCGTGAAAAACCCAAAGTAGAGACTGTGGATCCTGACAGATTCAAGACAAAAGATATCTCTGATGTTATCTTAAACAATGTGGAATGATCATAAAAGGTAGTCAAATAAATGAAGACTAATTGCTCCGCATTGAATAAAATGGACCTCCCACTTGGTGTCTATAAAACAACTTGAGACCCAAATGGACCATTTATTAGTGCATTAGATTCCAAGACAAAAAGGGTATTTCTCTATTGATATTATAGTGAATATGTCACGACCCAAAACGGGTCGCGACTGGCACCCACACTTATCCTACTATGTGAGCGAACCAACCAATCTAATCCCCAACATTTCAACTATAAATAACAAAATATAATGCGGAAGACTTAAAACTCATTAATGAAAACCGATTAAATAACTTTTAAAAACTCAATACTATTTATTCCCAAAACCTGGAAGTCATCACCACAAGAACATCTATGATCAAATTACTAAACTAAGAGTATTCTAACAAGCTAAAATAAACAAAAGCTAGTCCATGCCGGAACTTCAAGGCATCAAGACATGAGGAAGAAGATCCAGTCCAAACTAGAAGCATTAGCTCACCCTGAAATCCGGTGTAATGAATACTGGCTAGAGTTGCGGTTGAGTTGAGGACGACGGTACGTTTGCTGCACTCCACAAGTAACAAAGAAAAACAAATACAAGTAGGGGTCAGTACAAAACACGGGTACTGAGTAGGCATCATCGGCCAACTCAAAATAGAAAACAGTATATATCAGATAATATCATAAATCAACTACAATACTCAACATGTAACAACAACAAGTACTAAAATCATTAATAAGTACCGCCAAGTTCACACATGAGGACTCAAGCCTCAATAACATAATCATTTGGGAATTAGGTTCATTAGATTGAGTATATTAACATCTTTCAAGATTCATTATCTTT
>NC_028644.1:35101689-35101954 GCF_001406875.1 Solanum pennellii
CCCGATCCCCTAATTCTACGTGTCGGTTCGTGACACCCGATCCCCTAATTCTACGTGTCGGTTCGTGACACCCGATCCCCTAATTCTACGTGTCGGTTCGTGACACCCGGTCCCCCTAATACTACGTGTCGGTTCGTGACACCCGATCCACTAATTCTACGTGTGAGTTCGTGACACCCGATCCCCTAATCTCATTCTATGAATTCATCAATCCTTCTTTTATACCAAGGCATCATCAACCCCATTACTTTAGTTCATCAAGACT
>NC_028644.1:35105589-35106143 GCF_001406875.1 Solanum pennellii
AAACTGTTTTCCCTTGATCTTGTCAAGAAAAGAGGATCTCGGCTCCACACTGGCCAAAAATCCTCCCTTCTCATTTACTTCTAACCTCATAAAGTTATTAGCAAGAGTCTGAACCTCTCTAGACAATGGGCGCCTAGAGGCTTGCAAGTGAGCTAAACTACCCATGCTCCCTGCTTTTCTACTTAAGGCGTCTGCCACAACATTAGCTTTTCCTGGGTGATACAAGATGGTAATATCGTAGTCCTTCAGTAGTTCCATCCATCTCCTCTGTCTCAAATTCAAATCTTTCTGAGTAAAGACATACTGTAGGCTACGATGATCCGTATAGACTTCACACTTAACCCCATATAGATAGTGTCTCCATTGCTTTAATGCAAACACTACCGCAGCCAACTCCAAATCGTGGGTCGGATAATTACGTTCATGCACCTTTAATTGCCTCGAAGCATATGCAATTACGTTCTTCTTTTGCATTAGCACTGCACCAAAACAAGAATAGGATGCATCACAATACACAATGAAGTTCTTACCCTCTACTGGCAAGGTAAGGATAG
>NC_028644.1:35106922-35123975 GCF_001406875.1 Solanum pennellii
AATTCTATAAGGGGGTATGGAAATGGGAAGAGTACCCGGCTCCAAATCAATGCAAAAGTCAGTGTCCCTGTCCGGTGGCATACCAGGAAGGTCTGCAGGAAACACATCCAGAAACTCACGAACTACCGAAACCGACTCAATCGAAGGTACTTGGGTAGTATCATCCCTGAGGTGTGCCAAGAACGCTAAACACCCTTTACTAACAATTTTCTTAGCACGAAGAAAGGAGGTGATACGAACTGGAGTGGAAGTGTAGTCACCCTCCCACACTAATGGATCTGTCCCAGGCTTGGCCAACGTTACAATTTTAGCATTAATATCTAAGATTGCAAAATTTGGAGAAAGCCAAGTCATACCCAGAATTACATCGAAATCACCCATTTCNGGAACGAGACCCCCTCGACGGCCCATCGTGCCCATGACGGTCCGTCGTGGGTTCCGTCGACTCAGACAGTTTTTCCAGAAATAAAATCTGCTGCATAAAACGACTAAACAGGTCGTTACAAAATACAATTTATGTAAATGTACTAAGCTGGCATTATAACCCGTAGAGTGAAGTTTGTGGAAAGTAATCCACGTTCAAACGAAAGGAAATTTTTTGTTGATTAAATCTATAAATAGTTTTAAAAATAAAACTTCTATTGAGTTTTATGATATAGTGAAAAGTTTTTACACAAGTTATGCTAGAATAATAAATATGGGGGTTGAGCCTCCAATGGAATTTACAAAGCCACTACCCAAAGTT
Source organism: Solanum pennellii (assembly GCF_001406875.1). Lineage (NCBI taxonomy): Eukaryota > Viridiplantae > Streptophyta > Magnoliopsida > Solanales > Solanaceae > Solanum > Solanum pennellii. The sequence continues at coordinate 35,107,668 of NC_028644.1, forward strand.
GCTCCACTAGTGTCTCAAAAGATTAAAAAGAGGGATGAAGATGTAAAGTTACAAAAATTCATATCCTTATTCAATACATTTCGCATAAATCTTCCCTTGGTAGAGGCACTGTTTGGGATGTCAGGTTATGCTATGTCTATGTAATAATTGGTCACAAGGAAGATAAGCATGGACTATGAGATGAATTGAATCACATATAGTTGTAGTTCTATTATGACGGACAATGTGGTTGTCAAGAATGATGACCTACGGTATATACCGTTCTTTTCACTATCGACTTATTTTGATTTAGTAAATCATTGTGTGAATTGAGGTATAGTATAAACAAGATTCCCAATGCCCTTTTAAAAATCTTTGGCAAAGTGAGCCTAACCCTCCCACTAGACGGAGTGACAAATTGAGGCAGCCCACTAGCGCCTCTATGATTTTGATTTTAGAGTTCTGGCACGCCCAGCCACCACAATTGATTTGATGACTCTTTAGGAGGCTGTAGCAATTCTGCAGGCAAACATGGATGGTATGCTTGAGATTAAAGGACTCGAGCCAGATAGAGCGCACCGATGGAGCTCGCGGAGGACAAATTGCTTGCTACACTTCTCACTACCACCACTGCACCACAACCTACGGCATGCAAGGATGCATAGAGGAATCGTTCCCGCCGTATCAGTGAGGGTGAGGATTCTAATGCTCGGAATAAGAAGAGGGCGGATTGGGGAGATTGGGAGGAGAGACTCGTTAGTTGATGAGGAGGCCCGTTACATGAGGGCTAGAGAGTTAGCTGCTGGGCATCTAGATCCAGAGTGGAGGTGGTTGAGAGGAGCACCACTGAGGATGCATATACTACTGTGGGAACTACTGAGTGTGTCCCTAATGATTGTGCGGGTTTCCAGAAACTGAACTCATCTTCTTGTTAATCTTCGGCGCTATGCGCCGCAGGTTTGCTTCACCTACAACCCTATCTTTATATTTATTATGCATTGGGGACAAATACATGTTTCTTTTAGGGGTCGGTAAATTGAAAGTGAGTGCTAGGGTAAAGTTTGCGTAGCCCAACTAAGGATCCTCTCTTGGTGGTTTTATTGCCTGTGTTCTTTTGCCCCAAGAGACTAATTACTTTACTGTTGAATCGTCATGTGTCATAACTTGTAAAAAGTATGAAAGTGAAAAATGAAACATAATGGCTAAACTTGAATTATATCCTGTTCTAAGAAAGTGCTTGCATGAATAGGTTTAATGAATGTTGAATGTTGGCTCAAATCATTACATAGAGATGCACCCACTACATGATCCTCACTCTAACACTTAAAATAGGTGACCGAGAATCTGATAGTGTAATGAGGTGTCAAGAGAGTGTGAAGAGCTTTGATTGGTCCTAAAAAAGGAATATGTGTTACACAATTAGGAAAGGATCATATGCCCTTGTTCAAATTAGAAAACATCTAGCCTAAAGTGAAGTGAGCCGAATGAAATTGTTATCCCTCTTTTTATCCAAATAGTTTCAGTCTATAATAGATGTTATGCGGAATTCGAGATAATACGAGAAAATATAAACGCAAAAAACAAGACAATAAATTTACGTGGTTCACCAATAAATTGGCTACGTTCACGGGGAAAAGGGGGAGCAGTTTTATTATGGTGAGGCAAGAACAGAATACAGAATAGGGTTTGCCATAGCGTCTATATATAGTGCTAAGCTACGCACTAACAGGCTTGGGCCCAAAATACAGAATTGACAGATTCAAGGCATTCAACAAATCTCCACCTTGACTTGAATTCTCCAAACAGATTCTTCTGACGCACTATGATAGTGCCAGGCCTCCCCCTCTTCCTCAGAATTGCCCCGCAGGGCAATTAACAGCTTCTGATGTTGAGCAAGTCCAAACAGTGTTGAAACTTGCTCTGTGGAACCAGCTTTGTGAACATATCAGCAGGATTATCAGCAGTTCCTACTTTCTTCACCTTGATTCTCTTCTCACTTCTCAGAAAATGATACCTCACCTCAATATGCTTGGTTCTCTCATGATGGACTTGATCCTTGGCTAGACAAATTGCGCTCAAACTGTCACAATACACCGTAGCATGATCATGATGCAGACTAAAATCACTAACCAGCCCTTTCAGCCAAATCCCTTCTTTTGCAGCCTCTGTCAAGGACATGTACTCCGCTTCCGTAGTAGACAAAGTCACTGTAGGTTGCGAAGTTGCCTTCCAACTGACGACAGATCCTCCAAGGGTAAACACATAGCCAGTCATCGATCTTCTTGTGTCAACATCTCCAGCATAGTCAGAATTAGAATAGCCAGTAACCAAGCACTGAGTATCACCTCCATAAATGAGACCAACGTCAGATGTACCTCTAAGGTACTGGAAAATTCTCTTCACAGCCTGCCAATGTTCTCTCCCTGGTTGTCCCATGAATCTGCTCACTACACTGACTGCATGTGCTAAATCTGGCCTTGTACAGACCATAGCATACATCAAACTTCCTACGGCATTGGCATAAGGGACTCGTGACATATACTCCTTCTCTTCTTCTGACTGTGGAGCGAACATGGCAGTGAGATGGATATTGGCAGCACTGGGGGTATCAATAGGCTTAGATGAAGACATGCCAAACCTCGCCAAGACCTTCTGAATGTAGCTTCTCTGTGACAAGAAAAGTTTCCTTCTCTCTCTGTCTCTAATGATCTCCATCCCTAGAATCTTCCGAGCGGCTCCCAGATCCTTCATCTCAAACTCAGCACTAAGTAAACCCTTCAGCTTCTGAATGTCATACTTCTTCTTTGCAGCTATCAGCATATCATCTACATAAAGCACCAGATAGATGAATGAATCATCCTTGAGCCTATTGTAGTAGACACAACAATCATATGAGCTCCGAGTATATCCCAACTTCCCCATATAGCTGTCAAACCTTTTGTACCACTGCCTTGGAGACTGCTTAAGTCCATATAAGGACTTCTTCAACTTGCAGACGTGATTTTCCTTCCCTGGAAATTGGAAACCATCCGGCTGAGTCATGTATATCTCTTCCTCCAACTCTCCATGTAGAAACGCTGTCTTCACATCAAGTTGTTCAAGCTCCAGATTCTGATGTGTAACTATCGCTAGTAACACTCGGATGGAAGTATGTCTGACCACTGGTGAGAAGATCTCATTGTAGTCCACTCCCTCTCTTTGGTTGAAACCTCTGGCAACAACCCTGGCTTTATACTTGACTCCTTCTGCTGGTGATATCCCTTCCTTCTTCTTGAAAACCCATTTGCAAGTAATAATCTTTCTCCCCGAAGGCTGTATGACCAGATCCCATGTCTGATTCTTGTGTAGGGACTCCATCTCATCTCCCATAGCGGCAAACCATTTTTCAGAATCAGAACTTAAAATGGCTTCTTTGTAAGTAGACGGCTCAGATGTATCTACCTCTTCAGCAACCTGCAGTGCATAACCCACCATGTCCTCAAAACCTTACCTCATAGGTGGCCGAACTCCAACCATCCTTGGCCGATCTTGAGCTATACTCCGATGGATATCTAATGGCATAGATTCTGGAATATCAGTTTCTGTCTGTGGCTCTTGATCCTCCTCTTCAGGTTCTTTCAAATCGCCCTCGCTCTGAATGACTTGAAACTCCACCTGTTTGTCAAGACTCCCAGTTTCTGACGTAGTTGTAGGCTTCACAATGGTTCTAAGCAGAGAACTTGCATCAAAGACAACGTTCCTGCTCATAATAACCCTCTTTTCTGCTGGAGACCAGATTCTGAAACCTTTCATTCCATCTCCGTAGCCCACAAATACTCCCTTTCTAGGTCTTGGTTCTAACTTACCTTCACTGACGTGATAGTAAGCCGTACAACCAAAAACATTCAGATTTGAATAATCAGCACTTTTTCCTGACCACATCTCCATAGGTGTCTTGCACTGTATGCCTGTATGTGGTCCGCGGTTAATGAAGTATCAAGCTGTACTAACTGCTTCTGCCCAGAATCTTCTATCTAGCCCAGCATTAGAGAGCATGCACCTTGCTCTCTCCAGAGTGTTTGATTCATCCGCTCAGCTACACCGTTCTGCTGTGGTGTATTTCTGACTGTACGATGTCGAGCAATCCCTTCATCCTTAAAGAATTGATCAAATTCAGACCAGCAGAATTCCAGCCCATTATCAGTTCGCAACCTCTTGATCTTCTTCCCTGTTTGATTTTCCACCAAAATTTTCCACTTCTTGAACTTCTTGAAAGCTCCGCTTTTATAATTCATCATGTACACCCAAGTCATCCTTGACTAGTCATCAATAATGGACACAAAAAATCTGCAGCCTCCCAAAGACTCAACACGGCATGGACCCCAGCAATCAGAATGGATATAATCAAGTGTGCCTTTTGTTCTGTGAATGGCCTTTGGAAACTTGTTGCGATGTAGTTTTCCAAAAACACAATGTTCTAGGCTCTTAACCTTATGACCAGCAAGAAGATCCTCTTTTGACAGAATTTGCATCCCTCTTTCACCCATATGACCAAGTCTCAAGTGCCATAACTTAGTCATATCCTCCTGGTAAACTTCTGACGATGCAACATGGGCTGAACCTGTAACCGTGGAACCTTGTAGAAAATACAAAGTCCCACGCATGACACCTTTCAGAATCAGATTTGAGCCCTTCCAGACCCGCAAGATTCCATCTTTTCCCGACCAGCTGAATCCCTTGCTGGCCAAAAGACTGAGAGATATCAGATTTTTCGTCATCAATGGAACGTGCCTGACCTCGTTCAATGTGCAGAAGCTACCGTCATGTGTCCTTATCTTGATCGAGCCTGTCCCAACCAACTTGCAGACAGAACTGTTGGCCATCGAGATGCTGCCTCCGTCTATCTGCTCATAAGTCGTGAACCACTCTCTCCTAGGGCAGATGTGATAGGATGCCCCAGAATCGAGAACCCACACATCTGAATGATGAGTGTGCTCATCCGCAACTAGGGCAATGTCTTCTTCAGAATTGGTGTCTTCTTCAGCAACAGCAGCAGAAACTGATTGTTTTTCCGATTGCTTCTTCTTTTCAGACAATCAAATTTCCAATGTCCCTTCTCCTTGCAGTAATTACAAACATCATCCGTCTTTGCACCCTTCGACATCGGCTTATTTTTCTTTCCGCCGTTTTTCCTTCCCTTTCCGCTACTGGTGAACAGACCGGAAGGCTGTATGTCCGTACTTGTGCCGTTAGCCTTATGCCGTAATTCCCTGCTATGAAGGGCCGATCTGACTTCTTCCAGTGACACAGTATCTTTCCCAACAATGAACGATTGAACAAAATTCTCAAACGACATTGGGAGAGATACTAACAGAATCAGGGCAGCATCTTCATCCTCAATCTTCACATCCATATTACGCAATTCTAATAACAAAGTATTCAATAGCTCTAAATGTTCCCTGAGTTGTGTACCTTCAGCCATTCGTAAACCGAATAGACGTTGTTTCAGNTCTTCAGCCATTCGTAAACCGAATAGACGTTGTTTCAGAAGCAGCTTTTTGGTTAGAGATTTTGTCATGTACAAACTCTCCAGCTTCAACCACAGACCAACAGCAGTCTCTTCATCCGAGACCTCCGTGATGACGTCATCCGCGAGACACAGCATGATCGTCGAGTGCACCTTTTCCTCCAGAATCGCCATCTCAGGAGTAACGACGGCGTTCTTGTCTTTCGACAACGGCGCCCAGAAGCCTTGCTGTTTCAACAAAGCCTGCATCTTGATCTGCCATAAACTGAAACTGTTCCCCCCTATGAATTTGTCGATTTTCACGTTCAAAGCAGACATCTCGAATTATCCAAAAAACACCGATTAACCGAGAGGCTCTGATACCAATTTGTTATGCGGAATTCGAGATAATACGAGAAAATATAAACATGAAAAACAAGACAACAGATTTACGTGATTCACAACATTAGTCCTCGAATGACACTTGTCACTCTTAAAACACTTCCAAGAGTAAAGATTCCGGTAACATCACTAAACCATATAACAAAACACATAATTCAATACACAATCTAGGAGAAACATCAATTTAACATAATCATGAGATCACAATACAACAAGAAGATAGAAACTTACTATACAACCATTATGCCATAAAACACACATTCCTCATTCCAAATAGCATGAACTATTTTTTTACATTCATTTTTTATTCCCATATACATCAGTTCTAACAACATAGAAATAATTTTCAGTCAATGAATGAATTAGTCAATTTTGCAAAAATCATTTAGTGAATAGGCAGATTTACAGTTAATCACGCCAAGATTTTGAAAAATGTATCTTTTAGGCAATTGATGATAGAAACATGCTAATATGCCAGATAAAATAACATAAACAGATTTTACCACATAGTCATATCCTCATAGATTGCACAATGCAAGGAATAAATGAAATTCAATTCCACAAGAGTTCATAAACACAATGCAATATAACTCTTCTACTCACCATACTCCCCCACTTAGAAGGAACTCATATTACTAAAGAGAGAAATACAAGAACTAACTATCATTTTCATCACGCTCATCCGACTTTGCTCCTCTAGTCCGGAGTTCATAATAACGCCTCTTCTTTGGATTATCATCTTTCATAACATTTGGAGAAACTTGGTTACCATCTCTAGTAGGATAATCCCTCACTTTGTTTCCATCTTGAAAAATTATAAAACAACTCCGGGTACCCAATAGGCATTCCCCATAATGCCTCTTTTCACAAGTAGCACATGTAGGCTTTCCTGGCTTAGAAACACTACCTCTCTCAAGTTTCACCTTAGCACTCCTAGGTTTATCTTGAATTGAGAACTTCTTTTTTGATCTAGGTTGACTTTTATCACTGTACCCACTTCTCTTAAAGTTTCTAACAATCCTAACTAGTTTAGACTCCTCAATTGATTGATCATAAACAATGAGTGTTGATAGAGTCATATCGTCATGTAGCATGGTCGTACGACATTCTTCTCTCACTAGGTCGGCGACCCAGGTCACAAACCTACTCATCTCATCCCTAGGGTTAGCCACTAAGGATGGGCCATATCTAGACAACATAGAGAACTTTAAAGAGTATTCCTAAACAATAACATTGCCTTGCTTGATATTGATAAACTCTTCTACCTTTACCTCCCTCCTCTAACGAGGAAAGTAATTTACAAAAAAAAAAGCTTCTTCAAATTATTCCCACTCAATAGGACTCGAGTAAACCAGCCTATGCCAAATCCGAGGACCACCCCCTTGATGTAACCGGCGCCGTCGTCGTTATGTGGACTAATACTAGCCTATTATCAAACATCATTATATTCATTGGTTGAAAATGCGGAAAATTTTAAATTTTTTAGTACTTCTACAATGACGTTTACATAGACATCTACATACACATAATATATTCATATATAGTATACATAAACCCTTAGTATATGAAGATAACATAGTCTTCTACTTATATCGCACATCACTATATATAAGATATAACATTTGCTTAAAAGATTGTTACATATCATAACAATTTATTAAGATTATATCAATTTGTGCCTACACCAAACATCAAAGAAACAGAGTCGCATATAGGCTAGACAATCCATACTCAACTCAAAAGGGAAAGAACATAAGATTCATAAGACTAATACAACTGCATAAGCTTGACATTGGAATTTCCCTCGGAAAGTGAGGACGTACCCACTTGGATGATTGAAAATTTCAAAGTCTTCTTCAAAGTCGTCATAAGAGCCCTTCAATTATCGGAACCTAAAATGTTGGGGAAAAGGAAGAAAATGGGGTTAGTACACCATTTGTACTAAGTATGAGACCATATGCACATATAATATTAAATCATGCTAAAAACGGGATATTTCATTAAAATGTGCTATTTTATATTCAGAAAGCGTTATACATATTCAAGAAAACCATACCAATGAATAAGACATAATCATTAAGTAAAAAGAATGAATATCAAAACACCAACAAGCCCTAAGTCTAGTGATGCCAACATACATTTCACATAATTCAATACGTAAGAAAACTCTATCACCAAGTTATAGTAGCAACAAGCATAGACAAGAGTTCGTGACAAGATAACACAAAGCAGAACAATTACCCATGAACCCTCATTAAGTCAACAAGTGGAATGACCAAGCAAATTCATTTAACCTTACGCAATAAAATAAACCTACAAGAACCATGACCAATATCCAAATTCTCATAGCATGGCTTTTAAGAGTTCGTATCATAATATTTTAACAATGGATATCAACTATTCATAAGTGAAACCAATCATAACGTAGTATCACCAATGAGAAAGATTGTCATATGCATATCATGTACAATCATAAGCATATTCATATATAAGAATATCCTCCAATGACTTCCCTCGAGGTTAACTTGTGCAACGCTTGGTATTGTGCCATACCTCTACCTACACTAAACTAAACCTCTTAGGTCATCTTAGTTAGAGTTCATTTCTTTAGTTCATTCTTCCTTTTGGAAAAATCATTCCTTAACCGTCATAGACCACATGAGCTAATGTGGAATCCGGTGTAATGGAACCCTACACATAAGATAGACATACTACTTGCCAAGGTAGAACAAAATTATGAGAATAGCAAATGCATGAATCCACTAGCTAGTTTTCGTATGGGGACAATGTAGTTTAAGAAATAGGAGATATAATTTGAACCCTCTTTATGCTACATGCATTATAGTCTCCAATCTCAAGAGTACATTAGTCATCCTACTTTCCGTATATGGGAAGGGACACTCCTCATTCTAGTTCACTTAGTTCTAAACTAGAGTCCCTTTTTTGAAATGTCTTTGATGTCTTTATTAATCATCATCTCTTGTTGTAGGTTATAGGTTCTAACCCCTGTATAATCATCATCATCATATATCAATAAGAATTTGCATGAGTATAAATCCTTTCATTGTAATTCATATAAGTGAGGTTAGCATATTTACATACGCATTAATGCTGAGGCAGATTAGAAGTCATCCCCATCCTTATAACATTTACATCTTAGTCAACCTCAAAAACATAGTCAATACATTTCAATTAAACATTATACCAATCCTATCAATCCAAATACAAGATATACTTCAATGGAACATCATAACTTAATCTCAAGTAACCACAATTGAAGTTAAGAATAGGGATCACAAGAGTTATCAAGTCTCCTTCACAATCCATCTGCAAGGTCTTACCGTTAATCCTTAAATAAACCCAATAAGTGTATAGTATCATCATACAATAATAAGAAACATAATAACAAGGCAAATTTACTATCTACATCACAATTCATCATTAGTTCATAGTTTAGGTTATGAGACTTAGGTTAATTTGATAACATACTTCATAACCTAGATCAACTACTCAAGAACTAGCATAATTGCACTACAATTCATCTTAACATATTCATGATTGATACAATAACATCATCTAGTAGTAAATCAACCAATAATAATGTCAATTGAACTAACATTACACAATTTGTACTGACATCACAACCTAGGGTTGAGGGGAATATCTCATCTTCTACAAACTAGACCAATACATCAATAAGTAGTGTAATATAGTCATAATTAATCATAGTGTAATCAATAAAATTTAAAGAATCCATAAAAAATTAATTTGAAAGACCAATATCGACATTGGAAAAGACCCACATGGAAACTCAACTTTTGAAGTCAATATGAAGGAATCCTTTGAGGAAGAAGTCCCTAAGGTGAAAGGAATACCATACCTTAATGTTTGATGAAGATTGATGTAGAAATTCTACCCTGTACATCCCTTGAACTTTCACAACCGTAGAGCATACCCCAGATGCTACCGATGTCGTCGTCTTCTCAAAGAACTAAGACAATCCTTTAGCATTCGACATAACATGTGATCTGTAAAAATTATGAAAAATTATAACTTTTACATTCCGTTCGAAGCATACTTAGACTTCATACAGAAACTTTATAATGTCATTCGATATTATAAAAACTTGTCTCACATAAATTAAAACCATCTAATACTACAAATCTCGACTTCGCCTATAAATAGTAATTATGTCATATAGGCCTTAATACAAAAGAATTAAACGAACATAATTCAAAAAGAATATTCTCAATAACTACTAAAGTTTTCGTACAATGGAATAAGAAAGATAGCATCCCCGAACAGGAGGACCTACCAATACATGGAGGAATGTTTGAAGCTTCTTCAAATCGACTTCCTTAAACATCAATGGCGGGACCCTACATTTGTAGTACTAAAAAGTAATGGTGTTAGTACGCCATTACTTTGTAGTACTACAAAAAGTATCATTTATCATTTCATTAGAAAGCATGCTAAGTCATTTGAATGTCTTCAATGCACATACCATAAAACATATACAAGTTAAGGATTCCTTAAAGATAACGCATGATCATAAGTAAAGAAATATTATCGTAGAGTCATGTTAACATTCATATTAAATAGATCTCATATAGATAATATACAAAACACATGCCAAAGATCTCATACCCAAAATACAAGTGCAATGGTCATGTGAAGCCCAATAACCCCACAAAACCAGGCAGATAAAATAGGAGACAATGACTAAATCTTTTCTTCATATAACTTGTAACATAAAAAGTAATCACATCAAATAAAAATATAACCCAATAACATATTCATTATAATGATTAAAATCATATAAGAGTAACATCATATAAAATAAACACATATCTTTCACGTTATCATGTTACATAAGAACAATATCATAGGACTTCCTTTGGAGTCAGATTGTGTAATGTCTAGGTAGAGTCCCACACCCCTACCTATACTAAGTAGACTCCTCAATTAACCCTAGTCAAAGTTAATTTATGTGTCTTTCATTTTACATGAGGTAAAATTAACCTTAACCGACATAGACCATGATAGCTAAACATGGAATCTGGTGTCACAAAAACCAACACCGAAAGAAGGTGGGCTACCCGCCAAAGTAGAACAAAACATGACATAGCTTTCTAGGTGGATCCACTAGATAGTATCCTATGGTAGAAACATAAATGAAGAATTAGGAGATGTAAGAGACCCATAGTTCCACATTACATGGCATCCTGAACCTCATGAGAGTCATTTCATGAATAACCTTTAAGTTGTCTTTCATCATAAAATTATCATAGGTCATAGGATATTAGATCCTTATATAAACATGATCATGAGCTCTTTAGGATTAGATGAAAATTTCCTTTCATCATAACCCTTAATATTTTAGATTAATATAACATAGTCATCATCTCTAAAGCATACAAGAGAATATCCTAACTTCCGATTTTCGTGTTTTTATCATAGTCTCACAAGTAACATGTTCATAGCGCAAATAATCAACATAAAAAACATCATACAGACTGCCATAACATAACATCATAATTTATAGGCTCATATAAACATTATAGAGTAATCACAACTTTTAAACACCTGTCTGTTGCTTCAAAGAATATTATTCAAGAACATACATTCAACTTACAACATTCATAACAATAACATAGTGAAATACTCAATAGTTCAATTTAGAATAACTCTTTAGTTAATATACAAGATCAACTCATAATATAGGATAAGGGGAAATGGATATTAAATAGTTTTTTCAATTAGTAGAAACAACCCATTCGAAACCATCAATTTGGGAAAGATCTTGCGTCACACGAAATTCAAACATTATTAAAAAAATACTCAACAATTCGTGTGAAGTCAATCATAGAAAATCATTATTTTTAACCGAAAGTCATAAATCTAGAGTTAGGAAGAAAATCAATTTAATAGAGTAAAAACCCTAGAATTTGAATTTCTTGAAAACTGTCTTTGAAAGGACCTCTTGGGGAAAGGAATCAGAAGAGTGAAAAACTCAAACCTTATAGATTAAGAATGAATGAAAATTTTGATTAAAACCTTCATGTGTTCAACTTCTTCCTTAAGCTCTTCGTTTGAATCATATTTGGACATGTAAAAAGTGGTCTATCACTGACATATAATCCATATATAGTCGTCCTATAAAATACCCAAATGACCATCCACTTAAATGTGTCTTTTTATGAAATTAAATTACAAAAAAATATGACTTTAAGGATTCTGGTAAGTGGCTGCGCGTCGCGGGGCCAAATCCCGTCATTTTTTCAGAAAATTTGGGTTGAGGCAGTGAGGTACATGTCAGCCTCACATCCCGAGGCTACCCCTCACATCTTGATGCAGAAAAGCAAGTGAGGAATGCACGTCGTGCACTTGTTCATCTATTTCTGCTTGTTCGCAGGCTGCGAGGCACCATGCTCACCCATGTTTAGGTCCTTACCATAGACCATTCAGGTTGTCGTTGGAATGTTGTTACCAGACGTTTGGATCCTTTGTACACCATACTATATGTATAAGGTCTTTTTACAAATTTTGGACTTCAATTGATACCTCAAAACCATCACCAAACATAGGAACATCAACAAGTTCTAATTAGCTAGTTTCCAGACATTTAGGTCTTTCTTTGTCGTTTTTGCTCTAACCTTTTCTAAATGAACTTATTACATTTATATAGATCTGGACAATCAGTTAAAACATTATTTATTAAATTAAGCTCTATTCCAACACATTGGTTTTTTGAACTGTTAAATTATCCCCCCCCCCTTAGGAACATTCGTCCCCGAGTGACACTTATATCTTTTGAAGGGTAAGAATAGACTAAATAATAGCATCCCAACCAGCACATAAGATAACATTATGCTTAGCAGTCAAATCATGATGCACAAACTTATAAGATCTCTATATTTCTAACACCCCATAAATTCCATGACCTATACTAGAGATTAATATGTCGAATAATGATGGTTTTATACCTAAATAATTATAAATAACTTGTTTGAAAATGTTTGGAGCAATACGATTAAAGAAAAGCTTTAACGTTCGGAAACTAGCAACATTTAACTAGTTGACGTCCCTATGTTTGACGAAGATTTCGGAGGGTCATATGAAGTCCAAAACATGTAAAAATTGCATTGGTTAGGTATAATGTAGTATAGAGAGTCTAAACGATTGAAAAAGATACCCCAATGACCACAAAAAGGGTCCATCATAAGGATCGCAACATGGGTAGGCAGGCTGCCGAAGCAGTCTGCGAAAGTCAAGAAATGGGGGGCTACTGTGCGACGCGGCACCTACTACTTAGATAACTTAGAAGTTGTATTTTGGGTATTTTGACTTCTCAAATAAACCCATTTATGTGAGGGGTCTTTTAGGTAATTTAATGGGTTACTATATAATGTATTAGGGTCAGTTTTAAGTCAATTTTATTACTCCAATCAAGTCCCACAAGTTGAAATCAAAAATCACTCTCTCTCTCTCCCAAATTCTCTCTTCCTCCAAAACTCGATTGAAGACCATAAGAGCTCCAAGAAGAAGACAAGCCTTGAAGTTGTTCAACCCAATTTCATGGCTTTCTCGTAAATAAGGTATGGTTTCTTTCACTCTTGAGATTCCTTTCCCCAAGAGGTCCTTCTAAATATGATTTCTAAATCCCCCAATACAAGGGTTTTTCTTCTCAAATGGGTCTTCTTTCTCAAAATAAATTTTGAGTTAATTATGATTAAAATTGTGATGTATTATTAAGAATTAATATTGTTTTAGTATGAATTAATGGTTAATTGATGATTTCTATGAGATTTCCCTTGACCCATGTATTTCCCCTAAATCCCTAATTTCTTGGATTGATTAAGGTGAAATGTTGAGGGTGATGAACATGTCAATTGTTTAATTTGATTTTAGTTATGTTAATAATTAATTAATTTACCTATTTAATATGTTGATTGTGAATTCTTAGGCATTGATGTTTTAAATCCCATGAAGGACAAAAAGAGGTATGATCTTGATTCTCCTTTGATCTCAATTAGGCAAGGTGAAATCTACTTATGTGATAATGATGCTATAGATAATTGTGTAGTTGTGATGTTGGTGACAAGGATCCCTCATCCCTAACCCTAGATCAATGAATTGGCTATGAAGTATGTAATTATGTTATCATGTGATCATTATATGATTGAATGTAGCTTCTCATGATTATAATGTGCTGTCTATAGTGAAATGATAGTTCTCACTTTTTATCACCTATGAGCTATTATGATAAGATGTTTTCTTAAAGGTCTAAAAGTGACTAATGTGAACTTGTATGATGTTATAAGACTATTGCTAAAGGTGATTATTGCTTAGAACCGAAAGGGCATGTAAATTAGATGTAGGTCTCACGTAGTAAGTCCGACCTCCCACATGAATTTCTTCACAACTAGTAGTGTTGGTTACAAAGATATGTGTTGTCTAATGAGTTGGAAACTTTCACGATTAGTAGTAATGGTTTATAGAAGCAATCTCCTTGACCCTTAACTATGTGACCACATAGCACTCTAGCTTAGTGGATCCACCTAGAATAGCTATGTCCGAATGATTGCACCTTAGGCAAGTGTTAACCCTCTCTTTTAAGTGTGGGGGTAGAACACCGGATTCCATGTAGCTCACATGGTCTCATGTAGGTTATGGTAGTTATTTCCCTAAATTAAAAGCATAAACAAGTTATGTATGTGAACTTCTATTAGGGTTGTCCTAAAGGTTACTACATAGTGTGAGGGAGGGTATGGGACTTGTCTTACACATTGCACATGTGGGATACTATAAGATGGTTCTAGTAGTATTCTATTATGATTATGATTATTTTGATAAGCTATGAATAGTATTGTTATATGAAGCATGTTATATATATTAGAATATGTTGTAAGTATGAAATGGGTTGCTTAATGTCATACTTAGCTTTGAATAGGGTTATGGGCTTTATTCTTGGCATTGATCAAGGGTTAGTTGAGTTACTTATATGTTGATATGGTTATTATGTTCCTTATATGTGTACATTGAATTGTTGGTCATTTATGCATAGTTTTGACCAAATTTTGCCTTTTCTCATGCATTAATGATTTTATTCATAGGGACCATACATAGTACATGTAGTTTGTACTGACCCATATTTCATCCCTTTTTCCCTTAAACATTGTATGTTCAGGTTGTTGTTGTATCATTGAGGCTAAAGCAAGAACGCTTCGACTAGACTCTCCAAGTTTTGGTATGCCCTCTAGTTTGAGTATTCTACCACACACACTATCATATTATTACTTTTATTGTCTAGTAGACATTCATTTTTTTCCTATTGTTGAAGATATTTATGTAAGCCCTATGTGGCAATCATGGATTTGTATAAGGACTTTATCCAAATTATTTGACTTCGTTAGATAGTTAATGTTAAACAAAGTATTAGACTAAGTTCCTATTTGGTATTATGATATTTTATGAGAAGACTATGTTTCCTATGTAGATGTCCATGTAAACCTCCATGATATAAAACTAATAGTTTTAAATTTTCTGCCTTTTTAACATATGATTGCTGTGACGATTGCTAATAGGCTTGTCTTTGTCCTCGTAGAGAATGACGACTCCGGTAACGACTAAGGTGTACTTTGGGTAGTTACAATATTCATAACACATAGTGAGGAATTTCGTTCTAAACTATATCACAAGCTCAAAATGCATAAAAGAGTTGTCATGCTATCATTCTTCTCAAGACAATAACAAAACAGGCAAATCTCAAGAAGACACATGCATACATATTTCACATAGGTTCGTGAATAGAGTATGAACGTATTATCTTAAAACTCTAGTTTGTACTATGTTTTTTACCAAAGCATGCACCTATCTAGAAAAACTCAATTTTACGATTATATATTACTTTCTCTATTAAGATGAATGTCTAACCTTAAGGAGTAAATAGATGATGTAGTGGGACTTCATGTCGGTTTTAGCCTCCCATGTAGCACCCTCAACAAGACGGTGCCTCCATAGAACTTTTTTAGAGGCAACCTCTATGTTTCTAAACTTCTTCACATGGCAATCTAGGATTTCATACGGAACCTATTCATAAGAGAAGCTCTAATCAAACCCTAAACCTTTAATAGTCAGAATGGATACTGGGTCGCCTATGCATTTCTTGAGCATAGAAAGATGAAACACCGGATGAACCCCAAGCTAGTTCATTAGGTAGTTTGAGTTCATAAGCAACCTTTCAGACCCGTTGTAAAATGTCATAGGGATCAACATACTGGGGATTTCATGTCACGACCCAAAACCGAGCCGCGACTGGCACCCACATTTACCCTCCTATGTGAGCGAACCAACCAATCTAAACCTTAACATTTCAATTTAATATCAACATAAAGCAATGCGGAAGACTTAAACTCATTAATAAAAGACAATTCAATAAC